>NC_056733.1:1961085736-1961235736 GCF_019279795.1 Protopterus annectens
TATGAAAACATAAATGTTGAAAGAAAGGAGGCTGTACCATCTCAGCCTGAGTTTCAGTACTAATGCTATAATAATCTGGTCAGCATAAGGATCTCCCCATGTCTGGATGTCCAGTTCTGAACCACAATGCCCTTGAAAGTGCTGGCATGTTGAAAAGAGGTAAGATCAACAAAGAAATGTAATCTAGTGAAGGGGTGGCCTCTGGAGATGCTGCTGATGACAGAAGACAGTAACTATAGGTCATCCTTCCTTCTTTTCATGGCCTGTATTTCTCTAATGTTAGAGTACACCAAAGGAAATGATGGAGAAGAGACACTCTCCTTTTTTCCACATGCATGCATACATACTGATGATACATATCAACTATCCATTACCAGAGAACTTACTCTAATGTATTGAGCTGGAATTAAACTAGATTTGTCTTTCTGGAAACTGCCTGGGCCTTCCCTTGTACAGCCAGCTGAGTTGAGGATTACATGATGGAAACAAGAATGGTGGTCATTCTGAACAGCAACTAACATGATTGGACTCCAACTGAAGCTCTCCCCACCTGAAAATGTTCTTCCTTACCCAAAGACAGCTACACAACTTTAAGGCATTAGTATGGAGTATTAACTATGTCCGCTTGAAAAAAGCATACAGATGTACCCAATCTTTCATTTATGGCTACCTGCCATTGTGGGCCTAGCCAATTTCCCTTTCAATGGTGAGAATCAAACTTTGTACCTGGTGTCTGTCAGATAAATACCTTATACCAACCCCCAACATCTGGTGGAAGGACTGTTCCTTTGTAAAAGTTCTCTACTGTGGGGCCAAAACTGATTACATAGTACCTGATTGAGATACGGCTGGTTACAGGAAGACATTACTAAGCAGGATAATTTTTGTTACATCAAGGTACCCAATGCTGGAGTCTGTTCCTGGCTGGTTGATACTAAGATGGCAATTTCAGTACCCAGTGTGCCTAAGTAAAACAGTCTAGTACCAGGGAATAACACCTGTGTACCATCCCCTGGGGATAAGACCAGAGAGGCTAATGGCCAACCTCATGTAGGAGGTTTACTTGGAGTAGACAATCTGCTGTTCTGAAAACTGAAGGATAGTGCTTGGCAGAAAATGTGTAAAATAGCAGTGTAACAAACCAGTCATTCCAGGGACAGCAGTTTACTAAATAGTAAATGTTAAAATGGAAACAACCTTCTTTGTTCATATGTAATTTAATTACACCTCACTAAAGCTAATAAAATAACTGGAAGACCAGCCAGACTGGGCAAAACATTAAGATTTGTGTTCCTAATTGCAAACAATGTAAAATGTATTAAAACATATGACAGAAAAACAGGTAAATATCCACTGTCTCAAATGAAATTGAAAACAAATGTTTTATCAAGCATTTCTATCAAACATTTTAATCAACTTCAGCCTTAAGGAATGTCTGATGTTAATGTTGTTGTTTAATCCAAATCCCCCATAGACTCCTAAATAAAATTGTCAGTTATTCTCTTAGAGACGTAACAACTTCTTTTGATCTCCACATCTATTCATTTTCTGTATCACTTGCGAAGGCTAATACTTAAAATTATTAATTACAGCAGACCTAACAAAATATTAATAGCATCATTAACAAAATTCTGATTTCTAACATCATACCTGCTCTGAAATACTAAAATATAGGCTGTCACCCCCCCCCCGACATAAAAACTAGAACAGTCACAAGCTGCAGCATAAAAACCTCCTGTTGATTAGCAATTAGCCCATGCATTCCAATAATAGTTGACTTGATTTTAAAGGACAAATAGATATACTGATAATTTTAACATACTTGCAAGTTCAAGTCTTAACACCCAGCTGTGCCGCTGTGCCACAACATCTACTAAAAGGGACAGAGCACAACTAATGTTTTTCTGCCACATAAAATTCCTTTAATACTTGTCAAGTGTATATGTAAACATGAGCTTGAGTTCAGCATTATAAGCTACTGATTTATTACAAGATTTTCTATAGCCATGCAATAGCACATTCGACAGTACAGCAAACTGCAGAACATTTACTAACAAAACATACAATACTAAAATGGGTGTTACTACTGCTGTTGGATACAGTAGTGTTACACTCCCCTCAATGCTTATACAGCACACACTAGCACTGGACCATACTGCAGTATCAATTCTTTTTCAAATGTGAATGAAGTTAAGTGCAACAGTTACTCGTTTACCCATGAGTGTTCTAAAATACACACACATCTGATTCCTTCCCTATTGTGAAGACCAAGGCAGACACACACACACACACACACACACACACACACACACACACACACACACACACACACACACACACAGTAAAATGGAGCTTCCTTCCAGCCAGCACACACACTAAAACAGAGCTATCTTCCAGCCAGCAAACACAGTAAAATGGAATTTCCTTCCAGCCAGCACACACACTAAATCAGAGCTTCTTTCCAGCGAGCAAACACAGTAAAATGGAGCATCCTTCCAGCCAGCACACACACTAAATTAGAGCTTCTTTCCAGCCAGCACACACAGTAAAATGAAGCTTCCTTCCAGCCAGCACACACAGTAAAACGAAGCTTCCTTCCAGTCAGCACACACACTAAAACAGAGCTTCCTTCCAGCTAGCACACACAGCAAAACGGAGCTTCCTTCCAACCAGCACAAACCAAAACACACAAAAAAATCTCAAATCTATCTCCTTACTGTGACTCTGGTAGCAGCAGCAAGCTTGATGTAAAATCTTACTTCGATGGCAGCAGGATTGATGTGAAATCCATTTCCATGCACTTTTGTGTTTGAATTTAATGTTAGCGTAGGTCCGCCTATAGATCTTACAGCTGTAAAAGTGGGTCCAGTGCCTATGCCTATGCCCATAGCCCATAGCCCATAGCCCAGACATATGGAGAATATGGGAGATTGTTGTCATATGTAGTGCACACCAGTACTTGACAGTGTTGCTGTACGTCTCTTGGCAGCCTCCCTGACCAGTTTTCATCTTGTCTTTCCATCAATTTTGGAGGGACATCCATTTCTTTGCAACGTCACTATTGTCCCATATTTTTTCCACTTTTTGATGACTGTCTTCACTGTGTTCCATGGTATATCCAATGCTGTGGAAATTTTTTTACACCCTTCTCCTGACTGATACCGTTCAACAATGAGATCCCTTTGATGCTTTTTAAGCTCTCAGCGAACCATGGCTTTTGCTGTAGCAGGCAACTGAGTATATGTCAGGAAATTCCTACTAGGACAGCTGAACTTTATTTGGGGTTAATCAGTCTCTTTAATTGATGGCAGGTGTGTACCCATGAAGACTAAATGCTGTAATTAAATCAAAAGGTGCTTCAACAAACTGTTAGTTTAAGGGTGTGCACACTTATGTAACCAGCTTATTGTAGGTTTTTTATTTTTTATATTTTTCTCCCTAACAGATTTGTTTCTTTTTCAATTGAATTGTACAGGTTATAGGTCACATTAAAGGTGGGAAAAGTTTTGAAATGATTTATTATGTTCTCAGTATTTGTATCACAAAGAACCTGGCATTTTAACAGGGGCGTGCACACTTTTTATATCCACTGTATGTGTGTATATATATATATATATATATATATATATATATATATATATATATATATATATATATATATATACACACATATATGGGTTTAATTCACATCACTTAAAACCCATTTGACTGATGAGTGACTTTCATTTCACTAAGACCAAATCACCTAATTTTCAAAATACTGAAAACTCATTTCACTGAATCATTTCACTGAATTGTAAGCCATAGACAAGATGTGGGTTTCTATCCACCTGTGACATGTTTGTGATAAAAAGAATTTCTGTAACTTACAGTGCTGACTGTCAGAATACCGATAGTTACTAGAAAGTAGTGTTGTAGCGTTTTTAAATATGTGTATGTTTCTTTATATTTTTATGGGAAGTATCTAAAGTAATACGATAGATGTTTTGTGCATTCCCAGCAGTAGTGGCAGTGTGTAGAGTACTGTAAACCAAGTAAAAGCTATATGCCCTTTTCCCCAGTGTAGTGCGATCCTGGAGTTAGTATATATAGCTAGGAGGTGTAGGGGGGGCACAGCCCCCCACTTAGTTTGGTTTTATGTTGTCTGCTTTCTGTCAAGAGGGTAAGTACATAGTTTTTAAGTTCTGGAAAGAGGTAGTTATTAATGTAGTGAGTGTGTTTGTCTATGGTTTAGCATTTAGTCTTTTAGAATTTAGCATTGTAAGCTTTCGGTGAAATGAGATTCAGTCAAATGAGTTTTCAGTATTTTGAAAATTAGATGATTTGGTCTCTGTGAAATGAAAGTCTGTCAAATGGGTTTTAGGTGATATGAAGTAAACCCATATATATATATATATATATATATATATATATATATATATATATATATATATATATGGTATGTTGATGGGTAACAGAAAATACACCCCTGGGATCACTTCATTGGCCCTTCTTGACAAAGGCTCAGTTAATTAATCAATGGGGTGGCGAAAGCTGACACACTCTGGCTAGGCCCTCGGGCAGATAGCCTAGTACCTACCTATGGACCTATGAACATATATGTATGTATGTATGTGTATATATATATATATATATATATATATATATATATATATATATATATATATATTGGAATTGGGGTCTAGATGTGAGGCACTGGATTGAGATACTGACTGGGAATTGTCTGGTAGGGCAGTGATTTACAATGATAGGATATTGTTCTGCTTGTGTGGTCACATAGTTAGGATGCGGAAGTGTGGGGGTAAAGTTATTAGAAAAGTGTTTTGAGGAGGGAGCAAAGCTCCTCACATTGTAGAGTATTTTAGAGGAGCCAGGGCTGGCTTGTGGAACTGGCTGCTTTGCAGACTCCACCAGTTAAAGAGAAACAAATAAAAGAAAGTATGATAGATTTAGAAAAACAATTATTATTTTTAAATTAAAAATCATAATTGGATTTATAGGGCTTTGTTTTGCTTTGGAGCACCTCAGAATCCTGCATATGTTCAGTTTCAAGGAGAGTCAAAGCAAAATGAAAAAAATATCATCTTACTATGCTTTCTGAGATTCCAACACAAGATTGTTGAGAGTACAAGTATTTAGAGCAATCCCTTCATTTAAATAATTTCATTTCTAAAAACAAAATTAATCCACTTCTAAATCTTCTTTCTTCAGAAAAAGAGATTTTCTCCAGACCAGTCCTTTTATAGGTTTTATTAGGGTAAGCTTCTTTGGATCTAGTTCTTACATTTAAACTTTCTATGATCATTATGCAACTGCAAATACTGTTACAGAGGAGGAATAGTAGACTGTGCAACAACCCAGTTTCATTTGATTGGCCTTGTACATGCTCAGAATAATGACATCTGATAGGATGATAGACCCTTTCTTATTTGCATGGGGATGCTCTCAAGCAGTACTTGGTAAGCCCTTGTATCCAACCCTTGGAACTCTTATGTGTTGCTAAACTTTGTTATTGACCAATCAGTTTTACATCCTCCAACAGACAATCCATCCTGGATTGAACTCTCACAAATACAATTAACACACCCCTTCTAGCAGGATGCCTCCCCAGTACTATAAGTGACCACCTATCCACATACCTAATCAGAAACACTCTTAGTCCACCTAGACAAGTAGTCTATAGGCTAATCCGCAACAAGAAAAAATGTAATACCCACATTTTCAACTCTTTCTTCCAACAAATTAACTGGTTCCCCCTCAAAACACTACCACTAGATGATGCTGTTCAACACTTTAACACCACCTTCCTCAACATCCTAAACAGCCTGGTGCCCTGCAGAATAGCTAGAAGAAAACATCACCACACACCCTGGCTTAGAAGCAACACCAAAGACCTATTAAAAGAAAGGGACAAGGCATTGGAACACTGGCTAACGAACAAAAGCAATAACAACCTTCTACTTTTCCAACAATTTAGGAATAAAGCCAAATCCCAGATAAAAGCTGACAAAAAAGCATACTACATCACTGCACAGCAAAGAAACAAAAACAACCCCAAAAAATTCTGGGTCACTATAAACAAACTCCTGCAACATGGTAGTACGTCCACCCCCAATCCTATCACACCCCCATCAAATGATAACATCGCAACACAATTCAATTACTTTTTCATAAACACAATTCACTCACTTATTGACTATGATCAAAACATTACTGCTATAATCCCTGTAGCCAACAATGAGGGTTTAAATCCTTCACCTTTAATCCCGCCCCAACCCATACCATAAAAAACTACTCGGTAACCTCAAGCCCACCAGCCTAGCTGCTGACAACCTCCTATCAGAATTCCTCAAAGCTGCCTCTGAAGTCATAGCCTACCCCATTTCTATCCTCATCAACTGGTCTATCTCTGAACCATGTCCCACTAATCTGGAAAGTCTCCTATATCATCCCACTGCATAAAGGTGGCAACTCTACCGAGCTTACTAATTACAGGCCCATTGCCATTCTTTCACCTCTCCAAAATACTAGAAAAATGTACTCACTCCCAGCTTCTAAACTGCCTTCTCTCCAATAACCTCCTATCAAAATCACAACATGGTTTTTGCCCCCACCACAGCACCACAACTGCCCTCCTCAATTTTACTAGCACAATACATGAACACAGAAATCAGAATAAATATGTCTCATCCATATTTCTAGATATCTCAAAGGCATTTGACACAGTTTCACACCAAAAACTGCTGTCAGAACTGGCCACATTACATCTCAGTCATTCTTCCCTAGCTTGGTTCCACAGCTATCTAGCCAAATGTCAGCAGGTTGTTAGATGGCAACAGGAGCTGTCATCTTTACTCCCTGTTAACATAGGAGTTCCACAAGGCTCTATATTAGGCCCCCTAATTTTTACCATCTTCACAAATCAACTCCATAAATCCACATCTCTCGCCTCTGTCATTCAATGTGCAGATGACTCTACCCTGATATGCTCTACCCCCTCTCTGACACAACTACAGTCTATAACACAACAATCCTTACTAGAAGTAGAATCCTGGCTAACTAACACTAACCTCATACTGAACCCAAACAAGACCATACTTATGCTCTTTCTCCCCACCAAAACACTAAATCCCTCATCCACTTTTCAAATCCACTCCTCCAACAACACACTCATAAACACCAGCTCACATACCAAATTACTAGGTGTCAAAATTGATAACAAATTAAAATTTGACCTACACCTCTCATAAACCATTAAAAAAACACACATCAAACTACACTCTCTTTACCGAATTAATCCTTTCCTAACTAGCCATTCTAGACTAGAGCATCACCAGGACTCATCTCATATCTACTGTTCTCTATGCTTCTCCCATCTTTACAAACCTTAACAAAACTGACCTTACCAAACTTGAATCAGCCTACATTAAAATAGCCACGTTCCCCACTAGCAACCCCATATAGATCCCACCACTGCTCTGCCCTCCAACAAATAAATTGGCTAGAATTCTCACAACAACTAACCCATACCCAACTTGTCTTTACTCACCAACTAATATACCAGCCAAACAGAACCGTAGCCCTACAACAATTACTCCAACCATATGCCAACACTCGGCAACTCCGATCCTCACACAAAACACTTCTCCAAGTATCCAAAAGCAACAACAAAGCTGGGGACACCCTCTACTCCCACCACATTTCTAAACTTTGGAAGTCAATCCCTCAGCACATCCTAAATGCTACCAACCTACACCAATTCAAAACTCTACTCAAAGACCACCTCACTAACAATTGGTTCTGATCCAGCACCAAGCCAGGCTAATACCACATAAGCCCACATCAAATTTCATCCCATAAATGTTATAGTCTTCATATATACCCCACTCCCACTTGTTAACACCACCTATCAGCTACCTACAATAAGAGTATAATTTGATAATTTATTTTCTTTTCTAAGGGTATACATATGTACACATAGTAAAGTAAACTCAAATGATCAACTAAAGCTAGACCCTTGTCCTCAAAAAAAAAAAAATAAATACAATAAAAAAAAATATATATATATATAAATATATATATATATATATATATATATATATATATATATATATATATATATGTATATAACTTTACTATATTGTAATAACTTTATCCTTTTCACTAAAGTGCCTGTTGTATATTGTGCTTTCTTTATTGTCTCTAGCTACTTCTGTTAAATTCTATGTAAAACCAACACTGTACCTCTCAATGTTGTTCTTGTTTTATTGAAGCTTTTCTCCCCTGGCCTCCGCTGAAAATGTGCTCACACCCAGACGGACTATCCCGGTCAACAAATGTAAAATAAAATAAATAAAATAAAATGTGTGGTTACCAGACTGAATTTTACAGAATGTTTTGCAGATGTTTTTGTAGTCAACATATATCGGTACGCTGTTTTAAAAATATTCACTGTCTAACATTTTATTAAAACTTTTAAGCTGCCAGAACAACAAAACAGTAACCTCCTTCATCATTTAACAGAGCCTGTTGGTGGGTTTTGTCAAGCAGCTAATGCTTTCGCTTGCTAGTCACAAGCCTCATCAGATTTCCATTTAAACTACGAATCATGCAGTGGTTGGATTTTGCAAAAGTGTTAGCTGTACTGATGTGATATCACAATACTGCACTGAAGAGTTATATTAATAATAATGTTATTTCAGGTGGTAGCAGGAAATATAAAGCAATACCGAAGAAGTAAAAATTATGAGAATACACCATGAGGTCATAATAAACTTGACTTCTGATTTGATTTTCTAGCAGAAGTTTGACTTTGCGTGTGAGTCTCTAGTAGATTTCTGAAAAAGTGTCCCAAGAAGTAGGACAAGGGATAAAACAATAAAGAAAAAAAAGAATCAAAATTCAGGAGAAGTACTCCAAGCAGTTGTGTAGGTGGGTATTTGTATGTACGTCTCAGTGACACTAACACACACACACACACATATATATATGTATTTATATAAATATGGATCCACTATGGAATTTTGCAAAGTCATAATCTCGAACATCAGAATCCCGAAGTTCGTATGTTCGAGATTTTGAAATCTCAGAATGCAAAAAAATACAAAACTAAAACAAAAAAAGTTAGATATTACGCTGCTGTGCCCCTCCCCCACACCCCTTATTACTTAAATATACCAACTCAGAGATCGCACTACAGTGAAGTGAACGGTAAAGTTATTGTCCCGCACTGTTGGCTGATCTCAGTTGTTTAACTTCGAGATTTTAAAATTTTGAACATCCAGACATAGGATTCTGATGTTCGAGATTTTGAGATTTTGAGATTTTGAAATTAAGAAGTGGACCCTTATATGTATATATATACACACACACACACACACACACACACACACACACACACACACACACACACACACACACACACACACACACACACACACACACACACACACACACACACACACACACACACACACATGCACACACACACACACACACACACACACACACACACACACACACACACACACACATACAAACATTCAGGCATGTGTGTGTGTGTGTGTGTGTGTGTGTGTGTGTGTGTGTGTGTGTGTGTGTGTGTGCATGTATATGTACATATATATATATATATATATATATATATATATATATATATATATATATATATATATATATACACATATTACCTTTGTGATCACTTGAAAATGTCCTTACACCCTAGAAATTAAATATACTAACTCCATGGTCACCCAAATCCGTAGAAAGAGGATAATTCAGAAATGATATTGCAGTCAGAGTGTTGCAGTTCAACTGCAATATAATTTGACCACTGTATCACAGACAAAATTTACCAAAAACAGCAGCTCATGCTAAATTCATGCCATGACAAAAGACAACTTCAAGGGAGTATAGCTGCTCTGTACTGTCCCTGATTTTTGCAGAATGTTGATTCTTTATATCATATTTCGGTCTGTTGTAAAGTTTGTGTTTTATCTGGTAAATCACTAAGAATTGCAGTGCAAGATAATTGCCTTCAAAAGCATGCACTAAAGCAATGCCTGTTATTCTAGAAAGTTTATAAGTATATAGAGGCAATAATTGTGACTGATTTTGATTATTTTTTTCAAAAGTATTTTAGTTTTTTTCCTTGATTCTTGAGATTAGTGCCTGAGACATGTATGTGAAGGGAGATTGCCCACTGTGTTCTCCCAGTGAGCTGAGAAGATATATTCCTATGTGTCTAAAAGTACCAAGGTAGCCATTTTTTTTTGTTTGTTTTAATCTCAGTCAGCCGTCAGCATTGTACTCAGTGTTACTGCCTGTGTTTGTCTGGCAGGGTACATGCAATGACAGTTGACCTTTGGCAGAGTAACATATTGAATAGTGTTACTGTTTTTCAGCTTGGTTCTCTGGATGAGTTTTTGGCTTTGATTGTTTCTTTGTAGACTCTGCATGAACACTCTGTAACTGTGTGGGTTTTGTTCATGTGCTTTGGTTTCTTTTAGCAGACCGTCAGCTGTAAAATGAATGCCTCTGGCCATTTGGACTTTTACTGTTGTCCGAGTCTATCACCAGAGAAACACACAGAAGGTTACAGTCTCTCTTTGGAGGGCCAGGAAGGCAAGCTCTATTCCCAGATAGTCTTCTTTATCTTTACATTTGTTTTCTCAGTTTTGTCGGAACTACTGTTTTGTTAGCTTTGAATATTAAGTTTTTAGTCACAACTTATTTTTTATCAAAATAAAAAATAAGACTGAATTTCTTTCCCTACTCTAGATTTTTTTGTTCAAGCCATCTTTAATTCAAAAAGTTGTAGAAAAACTCTAAGACGCTCTCAGAGTGTTTAGAATCCTGTGATTACCTAGAGGAGATCAAAGACAATAGCACCAGTAAGAGGCATTCACCTATTCTGCTGTGGACATGATTAATGATTTGTTTTTTTTGGTAAGTGCATGTCTATCAAAACAGAAGATATGCTGTTTTCCAAAGGATTTTATTAAAAAGAGGCAGTATCAGTTTAAGTATTATTTCAAGTTACTCCCATGATGAAGAGCTGCTCATTCTCACAGTGATTTGCTAAGACACTAGAAGGTTTGGAAGCATAGGCAGCATGCTAAGGTCCATAGAGTGAGTTAAACTTTTGATAAAGACTTCTGGTTTTAATGCTGAGTATAATTTTGCATATTGTGGATATTTCCTGATACACATTTTGATGAACTGCCAGCATTGTGGTGTTGAGGTATAAGGACTTAACTATGGCCCAGGTTACTTGGATTCAATGTTTGGTGTGTGAGGTACTGTTCGGGAAGGATAGGCATGCCCTTCTCAGTGGGGAGGTCATTCATCTAAGCCTGATCTGCCGGATGGCCATTAGAGATGAGAAGCTGTGGAATATAACAAGCTAAGGCAGGGGAAGAGGGATTTAGGGGCAAATCATAAATACAAACAAATCTCGCAGCGGAAGCAGTCAGCTGCACCCCCCCCCCCAAACTTAAGTTCCATGCCAGCCCCAACCATAGAATGGAGATAATGCACGGGGTGTAGGAAGAGCTATTAGACCTGTCAATTGACAAGGGTATGCAAGAAACAATCAAACATGAGGGAAACCAAAAAAAAAAGCATGATCAACTGTATATCCATGTAAAAGTATGCTGGAGAGTCTAGGTAGATAAGATCCCCAGCAAAAAGATTTTGGTTTGAAGGACACAGTTAGTCCAGCAAATGATTTCCAGATGACGGTTCAGGAGTATTCAGGTTACAGGTGATCAGTACCTATGAAAATGCTTTCAATGGAAAGACATCAGATCTCCTTTTTTCTAGCTCTGCAGGGAATAGCTTGGTGTTGACCTCTGATATGGATGCCCATTTCATTTCCTGTTTTATCAATATTATCCATTTCTGAGAGTATGAAATTTGATATGACTAGTATGACAACAGTATGACTTCACTTAAACTCCATATTTGTGTAGCAAATTTATATCACTTATGTAGCTATTGAGAAGTGCAAAAGATATTCATTTTCTTATGCTGTCTACACATTAAAGTAGCCAATTTTATGTATTTCACTATACAACAGAGGTTTGTTGGACAGATATATGCTATCATGCATTAGTAGAACTCAATGTGTCTGACTTAGGAATGACTACAAAATGTTGCTTTAATATTGAAATGCTGATTCAGATATCTGAAGAAATTTTCATTACGAAAACAAAAGCATTTATCTTTTACTTGTTTTTAATCAGCATTTAAATATTAAAGCAACCCTTTTATCATGAATTGTGGCTCCAGGTGTACTGTGTCCATACTTTTGAGCTACCTTGGTTTGCAGTTTGTTCTTTTTGGATGACTACAAAGTCATAGCTTGATATCAGTGAAAAAATTGAGTCATAACATAATGTTCTGTAACACTTGTATTATTTAGTATAGTTAGAGAGTGCAGCAATTAGGGATCACACAACTAGATGACAGTCGAGATGTACTGCAACTAAAGTAGCCTGATGAAGGGAAAATCAGCAGATGCCCATGGTTTGGGAGTGCAGTACCAGCATACCTTTATCCAGCAGCAATAATGTAGCTTTACAATGAAAGACAACACTGCATTCACTATGTTATGTATAGTTACTATGTTATCTACTTTGACATTGTAAAATGTATTTTAATTGAATTCTGCCTGGCATTGTTGATATTGCATAACTTAAAAGATTTTGATTGGACTGCATGTACTACAGCTTTTCTCCCTGGGCCTCCGCTGAATCAGGACCTTTGTGCACTGCTGGACTTCTGCCAGCCAACAAATGTAAAATAAATTAATAAATACATTTGTGGTCATGGCTTTAATCATTGTGATGTGATTTCATTGTAGCAAGCTATTTATTACATTTGTAGGAAGAACATGCTACAGTTTCAGGGGAGTAGAAGAACTTTATTTACAAAAAGTTTTATTATTATTATTATTATTATTATTATTATTATTATTATTATTATATTCTACTTTGAGAAAGAGGTGGTTGAATACTCAGGGAACTGCACAGAGTACCACATGACCAACGACCAAGCTATAGTTCTGGACAGTAGTGGAATTTTTTTGGACACCTACTGATGGATTATAAAGGATAAGATGGGCATTGGGGTAAAATGTGAATAGTACAAGGAATAACCATATGCTGATGGAGTGATGAACAGTGAGCAGAATTCAGCAACACCACAAAATATAGGAAAATGAAGATATGGGTCTATATCTTCTTTATATTGTACACCTGTACTCAGTTACCTCTGACAGCTGGTAGAAAAAAGAAAATCACTGGGCCAGTGTCAGCAGGATAGGGAAGGATTAGGCAAATTAATATAAAGTATAAAACAGATATTAAGAGTCAGGAGGTTGAAAAGGTAAAATAAGCAGAAGCAAGAAAGAAGTCAGCAATGTCGATAAGGGAAGCTACACTATTTCCAACCCAATTTATATAAGAACAAGAGAAAAGAAGAGTTACTTTTGTATGATTGTATAATATACAGAGTATCAGCCACCTTAGGAGATAACTCAATCAGAACTCTGAACAGACTGCACAACATTCAGTTTTTTACTATCCAACAATATCTTTAGTGTTATTTATTTATTTATTATTATTTTTAATCGCATTTAACTAAAATCACAATATAGTGAGTTCTTTTCACTATTTCAAATAAACTCGTTAAATGGGATAGATGAGTGTATTTATTCACAAGTAGTTCAAGATGCAGGTTTGTTAAGACTGGTTAAGCTAACATCCTGGCTTCATCAATTATACAAGTGCAGCTCATGTGATATAACCATATTTCATCAACCAAAGTTCCTAACCCAGATTAATAACAATAAAAAAGTAAAATTCATAAAATAAGTGGCATATGTGATCAGTTTGTAATGACACTAAACCAGTCACTAGTCAAATGCACTACAAGCTCAGAAATATTTAATAAATCAATGGAAAATTTAATAAAATAGCAGTCAGGAAAAAAGTGACTAAACCTCTAATAGAACCCACCTAATCAAAATAGGGGAAGCCACTTCAAGCAGTAGTCCCGTAATGAGTGGCATACCCCAGGGATCGGTCTTGGGGCCTCTGTTATTTGGGGTATACTTCTCTCAGGTGCAGGCCAAAACCAGTGGGTTATGGCTGACCAAGTTTGCAGATGACTGCCAGCTGGGTGCAGTCATCAATCCCCCAAGTGATGTGGACGCCCTCCAAGAGGGTCTCACCCAAACAAATGACTGGTGCCAGAAACATGGCCTTTAGCTGAATGTCAAAAAATGCATCATCATCCCCTTTGGGGAGAGTGACATCCCTACATATCACATTAATAACAATGTCCTAAGTACACAATCAGTAGTGAAGGATTTGGACACCCAAGTTGATAGCAAAATGACTTTTGACCACCATGTTGCTTCCATTGTTGTCAAAGGAAAAACTTCAAAGACCAATATACGTAAGGTTCAGATAAGGCACATTTAATAACTTGCTGCAAGGTGACAAAAACATGCAAATACAGGATTTTGCCTAACTATTAACAGGAAGTATGCTATTCTTATACTGTTCTACAAGACATTGCCTTCTGTGGTTGACGTACTCAAACACAACTTTCAGTATTGTTCTACAGCAGATGTTATTCAGATTTTCTGCTGACATGACTGGATTTATGAAAAACATTTTGAGAAAAACAACCTGGCCTTGGTGGGCTCTAGCCTGTTACAAGCTTCTATTGTGTAGTTCTAATACATGTGTTACATTTCAAGGTACTTTTCTAGCTTAGACATAAGCAAGTGCTGATTGCAGTTCATATTTTCAAGCAGTCTTTTGTTCTGATTATCTATAGCTCCTGCAGCTGTGTATTTTCTCACAGCACAAGCGGAACTCCTTGTCTAAGTCTCATATATCTATTCATTATTTTCCTGACACAAGCAGAAATTATCTTCTTCCCTGTAAATTTCCAAAGCATAAGCAAAGATTATAGCTGCGCATATTTCATGACAATACAAGGATAGAAAGCTTCTGCAAATCGTACAGATTTTATGCAGTGTGAAATAGAATAAATGTGTTAACCCTTTTCAAGCCTTAAATGCACTAAGCATATTACTAATACATACACTAATACATATTTTTCTGACAATTGTACATAAAGCTTTCAAAACGGACCACATCATAAGTAATGGTATCTCATCCAGGGGCAAAAAGGTTATAAGATCCCAGTATTCTTCCCTTATAAGGCCACTTACTGAGTACAATGCTGCCTTCAGCATGTACCTCGCAAAGCACATGCAGTAGCTGGAGAGACCACAGACGTTCCTCAACAGGAAAATCCAGACCCTCAAACACCTACCCTACACAGATAAGCTAAAAGCCCTGTCACTCTACTCAGTTTCATACAGACTCTTCAGAGGTGACCTCTATCTGGCAATATCACACCCCATCTTGATGGGACTCCGGCATATCCACAAGTCAAGCTCCACTCGAGCAACCTGTACGTGCGACCTCAACCTGGTCTCTGATATCAGTAGGACTTGTTGGCATGAAAGATTTGTGTCACAGAGACTCCCTCCATCTGTGGAATAGACTCCTTCTCCACGTCAAGCATAGTACCTCATTACCCCTTTTTAAGCACAACCTGGATAACTGGATGGGAAACAGAGAATACACTATATGAATTCTACCTGTGTACCTGCTGGACAGGGGCTCTGGGTACTAACTTGTTTAAACATGGGATAAACTCTTGGCTAGGCTTTTAAAGGCCACAGGGCCAATAGCTTGATAACCTCCTATGATCCTATGATCCTATGAACCATTTAATTAAAGAACTGACATCTAGTGGACATTGTATAAAGTACAAGAAGGTAGACAATGTGAAGTGTTAGCATGAAAACTCAACACTACCACTTTTTTTTTTTGGAAATTCTAATTGTTACATATTAAACAAATTATTTCAACCTGGAGGAAATAATGTCATTACACTAATCTCCACATATGCTAATTTCTGTTTAAGATATCACAATGATTAACACCAGAGTTAGTGTTAACATTTTGGGGGCCCCAGTAAATGTTAAGTTGGGGCCCCTCCAGATACTAGCAGTGTAAGTATCACCTTATTACCTCCAGTCCTCCCAAGGATAATTTTAGTTTATGCTGCTGACAGTGGTTTGTACAAACTTGAACTGTGACTGATACCCTTACATTAAGATAAACATGTGTATTACACAATGTTGGCCCATCTCACAGAGGGGCATTCACAGTTACTGGCATTTAGTTGCAACAGAGATACAGTACAATAACTCTATGTACAGGAATGGACTCAGGTAAAATGGTGCATTAGGCACTGCTTACTGTTTCACCATCTCCACAAGCACAAGCATACATTCTCCATTGGCCTTCTCTCACCCCCCCCCCCCACCGCAAACCACACTATGCACATTGTAGTTTTCTTCCTTTTCACATATTTTGCCTTACTCTTCAGCTTTTTTCAAGAACCCATTACTTTCTGTATACTCTGCAGTGCATTTTAAAGCTTTTTTTTTCTTATAATAAAACCTTTTCATTCAGTGATGGCTTGGATAAAAATTATGATTAAGAAAATAAATGTGGTGCCTCTGTTCAGCTTTAGTTTTCCTTGTATCTTTTCAAAAGCATCTTTCCTCACCAAGACAGCACAGTAATAGCCATTTTAGAAATAACTCAATTAAGCCAGGGCCCCCAGAAATCAAAGGGCTATAGATTGTCTGGGATGCATTATAGAGCATTTTCCCAAATGTTAATCCAATGGTGGCCTGAGAAAAAACATCAGGATTTCAAGGAAGACGTATGTTATGCCCCAGACTTAATGATAAAAGCATAATTATAGCTCACAATAAACTTAACTATACATATTTTGTGAGGATGCATAAATTCTGTCTGCCTTCATAACCCCCCCCCCCAATAAAAATACAGACATGGTGTGTGCATTCCTCTGATATTAGATTGGGATAAACACAGCAATTCAGATGGCCACAATTATGAGCTGCTACTCCTTTCTCTCTTTCCACTAAAACAAACAAAAAAAAATAGATTTGCTGTGTCCAGGACTATTTTGTAGTCTTCTAGGCCCCCAAGCCTTTCGGTGTTGGAGGGAGGCCTTCTAGCCTCATTTTGTTTCTTAGAACTAACCAGTTTTTTGTTTCAGCACTCAAGTCTGTTTCTTTGAGCACGGCACTTGTTCAGAACTTATTGTAAGAACTAAATAAGCTACAAATTACTACAGCACTCAACTTTCCTCACTGTCTAGAGGAAAATAGTTTATAGTACTTAACAAATAAGCACCTATCCAGGCATGTCTAAGGGTCAGCTCCCGGTGTTTTCTCCTGTCAACCTGATGAATCTGGGCATCCTGGGGCAATGCAGTAATTGCCTCATGTACACAGACAACCCTCTCCTCCTACCACCCAACACTACAACCTGTGAGAGATGCATTTATATAGCCAAACTGGAAGCAAAGCTCTCTTCACCCAAGAATGGACTAGACAGTCAAGAGGAGAAGGTAAACACTTGTACTACACCACACTCAGCACATACTCACTCAAAACCTACACCACCAAAACACACACATAGAAACACAAAACACACACCTACATCTGCGGAGGCTCTCAGTAAAAACCTGCCCAAGCAACAGGGACCTCCAAAGCAGAAACACAAGCGACCTACACCCCCCAACACAACCCAAATGACACATAGCCCACAAAATCAGTGTGCCACTCAACCACAGTCCATAAGGCGTAACGTACCTAACACTCTAGCCATAGGTGACTCTATAGTCAGGCACACTGATGTTCCACTCACCAGGCTAAACAAGGAGAAAGTTACTGTCAGCTGCCTGTCAGGTGCCAGGATCCGCCACATAACGCATGCACTCAGGTGACGCCGCAACAAGTACAAATATGACTCTGTCATTGTCCATCTTGGTGTGAATGACCTGAGTCATACCTCCTTGGACTACATGAAAAGGGACATGGAGGAGCTGTCCAATCTTGTAGCCCAGGCAGGTATGACCCTAGCCCTGAGTAGCATCCTGCCATCACCCAGAATGATACCACAGTACAAGGACAAAATGACTGACTTCAACAATTGGCTAAGCTTCTGGTGTCATTCTAAGGGGATCCAGTATTTGTCTGCCCGGGATGACATGATCGACAGTCCATGATGCTTTGCCAGAGATGGCCTGCACCTGTCGCCCCTGGTATTCCGGATACTGGCTAAGGCTCTAGCCACCCCTATAGTGCCTTTTTTAGGCAAGGTTCAAATGACAAATTCACCACCCTAACAGGTACAGGAAAGAAGAATCTGAGGGTATTGCTACTCAATGCTAGAAGTCTAAACCTCAAAATGCACTTACTCAAGGCACTCCTTAAAATGGAGAACATCGACATCTGTGCAGTGACAGAGACCTGGTTCAAGGCTCCAGAGAGTACCCCTGCATTACCAGGCTATAATTCATACCACACCTTTCGGCCACCTAACCTGGACCGAAACACTAAAGGCAGAGGCGTGTCTATATTCATTAAGGATATCCACACCTCCAGGCTAGTTGCTCAGCATAATGCATCCGAGATTATCCAAGTGCAACTAACTCTGGGCAAGACCGCAATCCAAATTGTAGCTTGCTACAGATCCCTCACCATGCCACAGGATTCCCACTCCTCATTTCTTAATACACTGGAAAATATTAGGGTACAACCTAACACCCTAATAATGGGCAATTTCAACTACCCGACCATTAACTGGGAAAACTACTCATTTACCAACTCTTGTGCTCAATGTTTTCTGGAATTCCTAAATTCCAATGCAATGGATCAACTTATCCACACCCCCACCAGGGGCAGCAATATCCTAGACCTGGTTATTACCAGCATGAGCAACCGGTGCTCCACACCAGAGGTCAATTCCTCGTTGGTCAGATCCAACCACCAGCTAATCACCCTAGACATCCACATCCCTCCCCTACCCCCCATTAGGGAAACCACAGTAAAAAATGTCTCCAAATCCAACTTCACGCTTCTTAAGACAGAAGTGGCAAACTTCACGACACCCATGCTGATGGACAGTAGAGGTATGACTACTGAATCCTACACAAATGCACTTTATAAGCACTTACACAAGTGCATGGATCGTGCAATCCCTAATAGAACCAAGATGCTATCCTCCAAAAAAAGGAAGCCAATCTGGTGGTCCCCTGCCATAAACAAACTCTACAACAGAAGAAAGAAACTGTTGCAAAAAAAACTAAAATCCCATGATTAGAGAAACTCCCTGGTCAGCCTCAGTAAGAAGCTGAGATCCCTCATAAAATTCTCCAAAGCTAGTTATGAAAACAAAATCCCACCGACTCTAAAGACAACCACAAAGCATTCTATAGCTATGCCAAGAATCTCAATGGCAACACTCAGATCTGCTCTGAGTTACAGCACAATGGCAGTAAATATACAGAACCAACTGATATTGCCAACATCCTAGCAGATAGGTTCAGTGCTAACTTTACCCCCCTGTCATCCCCCAAAAGGCCCATCTCTATACCAGAAGAATACAAAGTTCCTGTAATCATGGCTGCATAGGTAAAAAACACACTATCCAAAGCCAAGAACACAGCATCCATGGTACCTGATGACATCCTAGGCTGTGTTCTACATGAACTACAGAATGAACTGGCACCCCACCTAAGTACCATGTTCAATCATAGCCTCATCTCAGGCTATGTGCCCACTGAATGGTGCAGAGCGACAGTTATCCCACTCCACAAAGGGGGAGCCACCACAAACCCTGGAAACTACCACCCCATTAGCCTAACGAGCCTGGAACATGGAACTTATAAACAATGACATTGGTAATCTCCAAACTCAGGACCCCACCCAGTTCGGGTTTGTAAAAGGCAGATCATGTCTCCTAAACCTGATAGACTTCTTTGAAGCAGTCACCAAAGCCGTAGATGAGGGTAAGGTGGTTCACACAGCCTATCTAGATCTCGCCAAGGCTTTCGACACCATCCCTCAAGCTGGAATTTTAGATAAACTCACTAAACTAGGTATAAATTCCTATGTCACAAGATGGGTTGCCAACTGGCTCACTGACAAAACCCACACTGTGAAAGTCGCAGACTCTAAATCCAACTTCAGACCAGTGACAAGTGGAGTACCACAGGGTTCAGTCCTGGGTCCTCTCCTGTTTGGTATCTACTTCTCTGAAGTACAGGCCAACACAGAACGTCTTAGGCTAATGAAGTTTGCAGATGACTGCAAACTAGGAGCCATAATCAAAACTCCAAAAGATGTGGACATCCTACAAAAGGCCCTTGCTGAGACAGATGCCTGCTGTCAAAGCCATGGCCTCAAGCTCAATGCCAAAAAGTACATTATCATTCCTTTTGGTAAAAACTCAGTACCTATGAACTACCACATAGGCGGTAGTCTACTTAACACTGAAAGTGTGATAAGAGACCTTGGGACACAGGTGGACAGTAGTCTCTCCTTTGATAATCACATCGCCACAGTAGTCAGGAAATCCTTCTATGTGGCACACCTCATCACAAAAGGTTTTTCATCCAAGAAAAAAGAGGTCATTGCTCCTCTCTACTCGTCACTCATTAGACCCATTATAGAGTACAATGCCCCTTTTGGTATGTACCTCACAAGACATCTACAACAACTGGAAAGGCCACAGAGATACCTCACAAAGAGGATTACCGGCCTCAAACAGATGCCCTATGCAGACCATCTCAAAAAACTGCAGCTTTACTCCGTTGCATATCGCCTACTCAGAGGTGATCTCTGCCTAACACACAAAGCTATGTCAAACCCAGAGCATTTAGACATGCTCCACTTAAAGAAATCCCAATCCCTATGAGCTACACGGTCTAGGGACCTAAACCTTGTCACCACAATAAACAGAACATGCTGGGGGGATAGATTCCTGTCCCAGAGACTTCCCATACTCTGGAACAAACTACCTATCTATATCAAACAAAGCTCCTCATTAGCGCTCTTCAAGAAAAATCTCGATGATTGGATGGAAGATAGGAAATTCACCCTAGGTATCACTTCTGTGGCTCTGCTCGACAGTGGCACAGGAAAATAATTTTCTTGGGTGGCGAAAGCCAGGGTACCTTTGGCTAGGCTTATATAGGCCCTAGGGCCAATAGCCTAGTACGTACCTATGAACCTATGAACCTATGTATTTCAAGTGACTGTGTTCATACACATGCATAGCATGCCTCCTCACCCCTCCTCCCTGGCAGCCACCTGCATAGTGACCAGATGTATGGTTATGAAGAAAGTGAAAAAAATATGATTATAGTAATGTAGTCCATATTTTTGTTCCTAAACAGTACACTGCCCCTACACAAGCTAAAATAACCATCTTTGTACACCTCTGAGGTCTGCAGGAAAAGTAAAAGAAACAATGCTCCGACACTTTATTATAATGGCCTCTTGTGCCCACCCCTAAGGGCTGATTCTGATGAAATTTAA
Organism: Protopterus annectens; assembly: GCF_019279795.1. Lineage (NCBI taxonomy): Eukaryota > Metazoa > Chordata > Ceratodontiformes > Protopteridae > Protopterus > Protopterus annectens. Next base: position 1,961,107,251 of record NC_056733.1, read on the forward strand.
ATAAAAGTACTGGCCATACCATCCCCATCCAACACATCCTGCAGCAACCTTTGGTTCTCACCTCTGAGCAGAGCTGGTATTAGAATTCAAGTGACTGAGGGCAGTAGCCACCACTAAATCCATATCAAAATCCATTTATACAGTCCTGGATGTGAGGGCCACCAGACTCCTAAAAGCTCAAAATGCCTAAATGTTAAGTGATGTATTTTATGCCTTACATTTGAAATGTAATTATTTGTTAATTGCATTTATTTTTGCTACTCAGAAGAGTTAAGTATGCGCCTGGCATTATTGTGTGTGTGTGTGTGTGTGTGTGTGTGTGTGTGTGTGTGTGTGTGTGTGTGTGTGTGTGTTCTGTGTGCATGTGTGCGCGCGCGCGTGTGTGTGTGTGTGTGTGTGTGTGCGTGTGTGTGTGTGTGTGTGTGTGTGTGTGTGTCTGTGTGTGTGTGTGTGTGTGTGTGTGTGTGTGTGTGTGTGTGTGTGTGTGTGTGTGTGTGTGTGCGTGTGTGTGTGTGAGCAGATAAATATCAGTGATGTTTTTATACACACAAGCACACACACACACGCTCACACGCACACACACACACACACACACACACACACACACACACACACACACACACACACAAACAAACACACACACACACACACATTTTACACTGATTTCAGCAAACAACAATACATTGTGTAACAGTCTAACATTGGTATGGCCACACCAGATCTATGACTGTTGTTTAACAGTGATTGAACAACAAGGATAGGTCACTTTTATTTATCTAATTGAGAAGTAATTCATACCTGTCACTGTAGTTGATTTAATGGAATGTACGTCATTTTACTTCCTAATTTTTCTCTGTACCTCTGAAAAATGTGTAATTTGCTGGGAAATCATTCACCATTACAGACAGTCAATAAATCCAGACATCAGTTACATACTTCTTATTGTCCAAAAACTGCATATCAGTACAAAATGTGTTATTCAAATAACGTTTCAAAAGGACTAGAGTAATATTTTAAAAATGTTCCTGATTTTAAGTCTTTATTCTGCTATTATTTTTGGCTTTGCACAGAATAGTAAAGAAGGTGAGAGTTATAGTGTGTGGTGTTCTGCCTGCTTTTATAACACTCCTTGAAAGAGAATACCATCCTTGAGGATCTGAAGCACAAGTTCTTCTTAAAATCCAAGGTGTGCACCGAGACTGGTCACTCTGAGCCAAGGAGTGGCGTACGGCAACTGTGGTCCCCCTCCACAAAGGCGGCGCCTCTATGGACCCTGGTAATTACCGCCCCATAAGCTTAACAAGTCTAGTCTGCAAAGCTATAGAGAGGATCATAATGGAGCTCATAAACAAAGATATAGGGGACTTGCAGACATTGGACCCGACCCAGTTTGGCTTTGTCAAGGGAAGATCATGCCTTTTGAACTTGGTCGACTTCTTCGAAACAGTCACCAAGGCCATTGATGAGGGAAAGGCAGTCCATACAGCCTACCTTGACCTTGCAAAGGCTTTCGACACAATACCCCACTCGGGTATTGTAGAAAAACTTACCAGCTTAAATGTAAACCCATATGTCACAAGATGGGTTGCAAACTGGCTTAAGGACAGAACCCACAGGGTTAGAGTTGCTGGCGCTGTGTCAGACTCCAAGCCGGTCACAAGTGGTGTCCCACAGGGCTCGGTCCTTGGCCCCCTATTGTTTGGCATCTACTTTTCAGAAGTACAGGCCAGCATGGGAGGACTTTGGCTGACAAAGTTTGCAGACGACTGCAAACTGGGCGCCATAGTGGAAAGTGCATCGGACACGGATATCCTTCAGAAGGGACTCACGGAAACAGATAGCTGGTGCCAGAGCCATGGCCTGAAGTTAAACGCCAAAAAATGTATAGTCATACCCTTCGGGAAAAACAAGGTAACCCCAAGCTACCATACAGGTGGCAATCCACTAAGCACAGAAGAGGTTATCAGGGACCTGGGGACCCAGGTTGACAGTGGCCTTTCTTTTGACACTCACATTGCTAAAGTGGTTAGAAAGACCTTCTACATTGACCACCTGATCATGAAGGGATTCACATCCAGATCTAGTGAGGTCATTGTTCCCCTGTACTCTTCACTTATCAGACCAATGATCGAGTACAATGCCCCATTCGGGATGTATCTCACCCGACATCTGCAGCAATTGGAGAGACCCCAAAAGTTCCTCACCAAAAGGATAAAGGGACTCCAAAATCTGTCATATGCTGCCAGATTGAAGAAACTCCAGCTCTATTCAGTCGCATACCGTCTGCTCAGAGGTGACATGTGCCTGACATACAAGGCCATGTCCAACCCGGAATTAATGGACATGCTCCACCTCAAAAAATCCAAATCCACCAAAACCACTAGATCAAGCGACTTAAACCTTAGCACGGATATAAATAGGACGTGCTGGAGGGATAGATTTATCACTCAGAGACTCCCTATGCTGTGGAATAAAATCCCGGTCCATGTGAGGCAGAGCACCTCGCTGACTCTGTTCAAGAGAAATCTAGACCTGTGGATGGGAGATCGTAGGTTTACCCCGGGAATCATCTCTGTGTCACTGCTGGACAGAGGCACAACAAACTAATGGGCACAGTATTTTTTCATATAAGGGGTGGCGTAAGCCACAAAAATTTGGGCTAGGCTTATAAATGCCTTAGGGCAGATAGCCTAGTATAAACTTATGAACCTATGAACCTATGATCTCTTGCAGTTACCTTGTTCATGTTCATTCACTAATTACTGGCTTCATCCTAATAGGGTCAGATCACAAGCCTGTTTCAGATAAAGAGCATAATCAGAAAATTTTGCTTCTTCTTATTCTCCACAACAAGCAGCAGCTATTTTGGGGCTCCAACACAGTTATGGATGATTAAGGGGGATCCTGTAGTGACGGGTTTTGCTGGTGACTAAAGCTGGCTATAATTTTAGTCTTATTGGAGTGAATTCTAACCGGCAGGATTAACTAAGTCAAGGGCACTATGTTAGTGGTGAAAACATTTTATGAAATTGTGAATCTTGTCACTTAACAAAACATAGCTAGAATTAACAGAGATATATTTTAATTTTAAAGGAGATATGAGAGTTAATATCACCCATCTGGTTTATTAAGTACACACGTTTGCTGTGCTAGCTTTTGTTGGTTTGGCAAACATGCTACACGATTCATCCATCCATTCAGCTATCAACAACCCCTTTTCCCATCTTTTTGCATATGGAGTCAGGGTGTCACTTCAACAGTGGCAACCATCTAGAGCTAAGGTTTATACCACTGGGTGGATAACCCTGCCACAATAATTCTTCTACACCACACACACTCACATGCACACTCACACCTATGGCCAAAATAGAATGTCAAGTCCACCTACTGAATGTCTTTGGAATGTAGGAAGAAACTGGAGCACCCAGAGGAAACCATCGCAAACACAGAGAGATCAGGCAGACTCCACACAAGAGGCACCCCAGCCAAGAATTGAACCAGGGAAACCGTTGTTGTTAAGCTACAATGCTATCAAAATAACTTGCTGTTGTTGAAGACCCCTCAGGTCCAGGGCTTCCAGCGACCACAGGGTTTCGTGGTGCCTAAAGCTGGCTATGATTAACACAAGAGTTCCACTTGGTAGTACATTTAACAATACCTACAAAAACAGTTGCTGTACTGCTATGATGTAGGATGTGTTTCTAGAGTGCATATGTGAGCCTTTGAGCCTTTTACACCCAATGTCTTTTAAGTGTTTTCAAATGCAAAATCTAAAGGGTCATTATATTTGTCCAAATAAAATGCCTCAGAAGTATATCAGGTAAGATATATGAACCAGTTAGCATTCCCAGTAATCAAATTATGAAAGCTGTAGACAGTAGGCTTACTGGATGTACACAAGCTGATGTTACATTGCATGAGTGCAAATTAGATAAATGGAGAAGCAGAATTTTTTTTTCTCTCCTTTTGTAACGCCAGCTCAGCCAGATTGTTACCCCTTCTATAGATTAATTTTCCTTCATTATGCAAAAATAAAAAACACTCAGACAAAGATCTCTTAGCAAATAGGGCTAATTTTTTTGAATAACAATCCTAACTTTAAAAATTGTGTGTCTGTAGGTAGTAATACATTTTGTTGCCTTGTGATCAAGCTTATTGTTCCCTTTTAGATTTAATATGATAAGTTAAACACATATCATTCATAATCAGATTTACTACTTACTTTTTAGTCCCTCCATAAAGAAAGATGATAGAGTCCATGAATTAACCTATGTTTCAAATCACTAGATAAAGCAAATAAGTCAAGAATAAAGGAGTGAATACATTTAAGATACATAAATTATAAGTTAGGTATGTTGCAAATCATATGATGGTATGGCAGCTGTGAGCCAAAAAATTAAATTTTTAAGAAAATGCTAACAATTGATCATCTATATGAAAGCTGAATGCTATATCCAGAAATGGGTCTAGACCCACTCCCCGTTTAGATGCTCACTTCACAGGACTACTAATAAACATCAGGTGGACCTTATCTTATGGTACAGCTACCTGCAACCAAGAGGCCCATTCATTCCACAGGGTAAAAGATGAGCATTCCTTGGTGAGGCAAGTGTCCACAAGTCGACTTTTTCCTGCTTGGGGAGCCCAATTAGCCCATCTGTTACCTTATGGTGAGAGTAAGCTGGAAGGAGGTGGGATAGCTTACTTGTCCTGCAGGACAGCCTATCTTCACTGATTGTGCTTCCTTCTCCGTTGAGTGGCTCTCTGAACTCCACTGCATGCGACCACTGCCAAGAGATGGCCCATTCATGCTAGATCTTGTGGTATGTGCCTCTGTAGAAAAGCAATATGTGCTACTTATGCCGGTGCACCACAAATTAAACATCCAGTGTTCTGACTAGTTGTCATTTATGCAGCGCTCTAGAGGTGCCTACCTCCTCCTGCATGGGTAGGCCAGCAATGTTCACTACAACACCTCCACAGTCAGCTTTTATGGGATCCTGAGCCACTATTCTAATCTGGATCACATGGGCAGCAGCCAGGACTTTATCCATTGTCCTGGAAGTTGACTTTTTTATTGTTTCATCAGATTTTATGACAGTCATTTTGAAAAGTTAATTTAACTTTTGGTTGGACATAAAAGCCTGTATCTTGTTTTGTACATGACTGGTGTTGGGACTGTTTGTTGGGTGAGGTTTTTGGTCTTGTGAATGGAAACTGAATTTTAAGTATTTGGCATTTTGTAGTCACCTAAGACTGCCACTGGAATTATTAAATCTTAAATGTTATAGATTGAACAAATACTGCTCCAAAAATATGAAAGCCTGTTAAGTTTTCAGCTCACTTTGAAAATGAAGCTCTTCATTTCAGCCTTTGAAGTGTTGGTCTATGGATTGATTTTCTGGATAGTGTTGTTGCAATATTTATTGAATTTATATACATCAATCCTTAGATGGGTTTGTGTTTGATTATTAATGAGACTGTAGTTTCCAGCCAACACTTCACTTGTATTACTGTTATTAGTATCACATAATTGTATCTGCAATTGTCTTAGCAGATAGTATCTTCTATACCAGTTCGTGTTATCTGTCTTTTCACTTAGTTTTCTGTTATGTATGATATTCACTTTTGTAAAATGCTTAGGGAAAATACAGTGAACTCAAACTTTAAAGACTTCCCTAGATTATCCTGAGATATACAAAATACGTATGGTCTGTTCTTAAGAAATACATAACAATCCACATTTTTACTGCTCTAACTAAGTGTGTCTTTACTTTGATAGTATGTGAATATTTAACATCAGCAAAATACCTTTCAGCTTTTTGCTGTGTATTATAGGGGACATGTACATGCATTTCTTTAAATGAAGACCCTTGGATGTAAGTAAAAAAAACAATGTGTTCACTATAGAAATGTGAAGACCCTACATGTCATTAAAAAAGTTGCAAACTCTGTTTATAAAATTGATAGTCACTAAGATAAAATGGATATCAGCATAAGAGAAATACAATTCTTACACATGGCACTCTTAGCTTTCATAAAAATGTCTTTACAGTGGTTATGAAGACGTGGGATAGTTCATATAATATGAATGCCAAATAAGAATGATACAGAGAAATAGCTGTACCACAGTATATAGTACAGAGAACATGCAATATTTTTACTTACATAATAAAATGAATTTTACCACTGGAGAAAGTTCAAAGGCTTCTCACAAGAAAAAAGTAGTGCTAAAAGGAATTCTAAATGTACTCAGGCTAATGAGGAGTGCATTTAGAACAGTCTCAAGAGGGAGAAAAGGTAAGATAAAAAAAACAATGTGCAACAAAATTCATGCAGTCCTTTTAAGATATCATATGTTACTTCATTCAAGCTTTTAATCAAACAATAGATCTCAAGATTAAGGAGTCTGAATATATGCACCAGAACTGTTCAGCTTACATGGCAAATATTATCCAAGGCTCCCGCTGTCTCATATATATATATATATTTATATATATCTATATATATCTATATATATCTATATATATATATATATATATATATATATATATATATATATATATACTGTATATATGCATAACTGTTAAATATTAAGGTGTCACTTACAGTGATTAGCATGCAACAATATACAAAATTTCCAGAGACTTCGGTTTGTATAAACGTCATGTAATTTGCTTCAGATCTGTACATTGTATTGACGTAACATACTCTCTCACTGGAACTCAGTTTGTTGAGTTTACACCATATACTTTATTTATTATGATGTACTTTAATCTCCTTACATAATACCTTTTACCTTCCATTACTCTCCATTGCTAATCATTGTTCCAAATTAACTGTTAATGTATGTACTACTATCTACTGCCCTTCATTTTTTTCTTATTCATTTTTCTAATTCTATTTGCTTCTTTTTTTCCCTATGCTACTTGTTCATCTCCTGCTCCATATATGATGCCATGTTTTGCTTTTCACTGCTACGCCGATAGCTATTAAGATAACATACTCATAGTCCTGTATTATATTAAATGTAATTTTCCTGCTTTTAGGATGTGAATGATAATTAAGCACAGCTGCTATTGTACCAGTTTGCTTCCTTTTCAGATGCATAATAGCTTTAAATCATTCATATATATCATTGTTAAGATTAGTGTGCATTTCTATATACTGTACTGGAATATTATGGGCCATGCATAACAACCATTCAATGGATCAGCTTAGCTCCCTTGTTATTAAACAGCAAGTAATCACATAAGTCAAAAAACAGTACTAATGTTGAAAGAAAAGTCATGAAGTGATTGAACATGAAACTGAGAATACTACATATGGAAATGACATTCAAACTTTCAAAAAAATACAATATGTATACAGACTAGCATAGCATATTGCTGTGGATAAATATCTGAGTTTTGACTGTAACAAATCATGTTGCCTTCACATTTTATCTGGGCTAATATATTATATCACTCAATAAATTACAAACCTATGCTAAAGTTCTTAAGTGAAAACTAAGCAGACTTTAGATGGTAACTAAGTAGCTCTGTGAGTTAAAGACAATGCAAAAGTATTGTCTGAAATGTAATAAAGCCTTCTTTAAACCTCCACACAGGATGAAACTTATTATTTCTTTTTTTCAGAGGTACTGCTTACTCTTTAGAAATGACCTGGGCATTATTTGCATCAATATGTTTAACCTCCAAAATGCATTGAGTGGATAAAAGGATGGATGACATAAGAATGAAAATAGACAATTATGAAAATATCCACAATGATGATGATAAAGAACCTGTGACACCACTTCTTATAAAAATCTAGAATAAAGTTATTAATTTTTGTATGTGTAAGCATTACTCTATAAAAAATGCAACTGAAAATGAAAATAAAGTATAACAGCATTCAGATGCTCACTAATCTTCATTAATTAGCTGGAACCCGCAAAACGGGTCATCCAGTAAACAGAATGCAGCAAAGATGTAAATACCCAAAAGTAGCATCATATTTGCTGTAACAGTTAAAACTAAATGTACAGAGTGAGAAACTGAAACTAAATTAAACTAAATGATATGCAGTTATTCTGTATGATATGCCAGGAATATATACCCAGGGGTCACGAAAGACAGGGTGAGTTAGGAATATAAAGTGAAGATGATATCAAATAGGGTATTCATTGTGTAGAAAAAGTACGAAGTTGAAAGGTGACAGAGGAAAGTGAAGTTGAGCAGAAAATCAAAACATGCTGAAATAAACTATCAAAAGAGGATAAATGTGGATGATAGAAGAACTATTTATGAAACAGGTTATTCAGTGAATGTTATTTCAAGGACTCAAAATAAGATATTGAAAAACTAAAAAAAAAAAAAACTAGTGTAAGAAGAGGAGAGAAAATACAGTGGTGGATAATAGAGAATGTAACAGGTCATTTGCAAACAGTTTGCATGATCTGAGAGACTGGTGAACATAAGTAGGTGAGAAATATAATAGTTTCAGAGATATACGAAATAAGATGGTAACAACTTGGGGAAGATTATGCACCAAATCAGAGAAAGAAAGGAAATGAGTGTTTGTAAGATCTAGCAAGAGTGCAGAATGAAGAAATGCTAGAACAGAGATAATGAAGGTAATACAGAAGAACAAAAATTATTTTAAATAAATAGAATTAAGCAATATATATATATATATATATATATATATATATATGTATGATTTTAATAAAAAAATGCATGCAGAAGAAAAGAAACGAAAAATTCTAGCAGTGTAGAACAGTCATGTAATACCTTATGTTCATGGATTTTTTAGCATGGAAATATTTGTAGCTTTTTATACTATTTGCCTTGTTCTTGTAATTCTTTATCATCTTAATCTCTACAATTCCTATTATCTGACATGAAAATGAACAATCTAGTAGACTTTCTCTCAGACTCCTCCACAGACACACAGCACCGCCATCTGCATGTTTCTAGTTTGTCAGTTCCAAATGACCCCCAGACCCTTTAGCCCAACTTCTTAGCTTCACCCAGCATTCTGTGAGAGGCAGCCTTAGTGAAGTCTATGCAGAGCATACATGCAGGTGCTCCTCATAGCTGCCTTTGCTGTTTTCATTTCCACAAATAAGAGTAGATCTGATAGACCTTATAGTTTATGCCTGTGGTGGACATCTGTTTATTTACATGGTAAAATTTTAACCAGAAAGTGAGCTGATTCACTATAGACACTTTGAGTGTCATTCCTGAATATTAATGTAGGAAAACTTAAATGCAATTATAAATATAATAAATGTGGACATTTTATCATAGTATTTTTCAACATGTTATAGAATGTGTTAGACTACTTTCTGTTAAAACATTAACTGCCTTCCTGTTGAAATCTAATCCATGACTTTTCCAGACACTGATATGATTTTAAATGTCCTAATATTGCCAGGCCATTACACTACCCACTACCTGATGTTATGGGTGCACTATTGCCTCCACTAGTCATGTGGTAATCTCTGATTTATACTGGGGAATTGTACTGGTCAGGTAAAGCACATGTACACATAGCACCCTACTCATGGACATTGTACAGTCTTCTGTCCATCTAAACCCACCTATTGCCCTTCTGAATAATGGTCCTTCCCACACTGATGATCTTCTCTTTGCCTATCTGTTTTCCATGAATGTTGAGGAGAGGAATTCATAAATTCTAACGGTGACCAAGATGGTGGCTTGGGTGCAGCAGATCTTAGTTTCAGTGTACTGCTAACACTTCTGAAGTCTTCCCTTTAATGAAGAAGTAGACACATTTAATACTATATTTCTAAATATCCTGGCAGAGCAGGCAGCATTAAGAATCAGAAGAGTTAAAACAAACAAACAAAAATACCTTCCCCTGTTTAACTAAAAGAAAGCTAAATAAATAAATACAGCATGCACATAACCACAATACATGCAGCTGAATAGCAGTTTTACACTGCTTGGTATCCACCCTGCATATGTGCTCTATATCCCAACTGTGTCTTGTCAATGACCACTTCGAGTCAGATAGCCTCAGCTGCTTCCTTTGCTAATGCAATGGTAAGTATCATATTAATATCATATTCATGGGCTCCTAGCCGTTGATCTATATCTGTCTTCTTCACACAGAACCTTTCTGCTCTGTCCTTTTCTCCTCCCTTTTTATTGTCCTGGATGTTTGCTGCAATTTAATCTCTGTCCTATACTCTTTACAACCTTTATTGTTATAAAACAAACATTATCACACCACACACATACCTAAAAGAGTATATAAAATGTATAGAAAAAGAATCATCTATCTGTAGTGTAGATTTTACAACAGTTGGCAGAGAGCAATTAAATTGTTCAGATGTACACAAAGAGAAATGACACTTCTTTTTCTATTGCAAGAACTGAGAAAAATTCTTCAAACACTCCAAAACCTTGACATCTGAAGTGCAACTATACTGACCATTAATGTGTGACACCAGACAATGCTGACACAAGATCACTTTAATAATGTTTTAATTCAGATTCTATGTCTCATTATAAGCATTAACTTATGTGTATTCTGTCAATGCACAACTGGAAGGATTTTGATCCTCTGATAGTTATATGTTGTTTACCAAAGTTCATTTTTCAGTCTACTACAGTGTTCTAACATTGACTTTTAATATGTGTGTATTCCAACCCCATAACTATAAGTTTTTCTGTGGCTCCAACTAGTAAAACATTATGATTAAGAAAAGAAATTTGGTGTTTCTGTTCAGCTTTAGTTTTCCTTGTATCTTTTCAAAGCATCTTTCCTCACCAAGACAGCACAGTAATAGCCATTTAAGAAATAACTCAATTAAGCCAGGGCCCCCAGAAACCAAAGGGTTATAGATTCTCTGGGATGCATTTTAGAGCATTTTCCCAAATGTTAATCCAATGGTGGCCTGAGAAAAAAACATCAGGATTTCAAGGAAGACATATGTTATCCCCAGACTTAATGATGAAAGCATAATTGTAGCTCACAATAAACTAACTAGACTTTTTTGTGAGGATGCATAAATCCTGTCTGCCTTCATAACCCCCCCCAAAAAAAAGTATACAGACATGGTGTGTACATTCCTCTGGTATTAGATTGGGATAAACACAGCAATTCAGATGGCCACAATTATGTATTTCAAGTGACTGTGTTCATACACATGCATAGCATGCCTCCTCACCCCTCCTGGCAGCCACCTGCATAGCGACCAGATGTATGGTTATGAAGAAACTGAAAAAAAATATGATTATAGTAATGTAGTCCACATTTTTGTTCCTAAACTGTACACTGCCCCTACACAAGCTAAAGTAACCTTCTTTGTACACCTCTGAGGTGTGCAGGAAAAGTAAAAAAAAACAATGCTCCAACACTTTATTATAATGGCCTCTTGTGCCCACCCCTAAGGGCTGATTCTGATGAAATTTAAAAAAAAGTACTGGCCATACCATCCTCATCCAACACATCCTGCAGCAACCTTTGGTTCTCACCTCTGAGCAGAGCTGGTATTAGAATGCAAGTGTTGAGTGCAGTAGCCACCACTAAATCCATATCAAAATCCATTTATACAGTCCTGGATGTGAGGGCCACCAGACTCCTAAAAGCTCAAAATGCTTAAATGTTAAGTGATGTATTTTATGCCTTACTTTTGAAATGTAATTATTTGTTAACTGCATTTATTTTTGCTACTCAGAAGAGTTAAGTATGTGCCTGGCATTTGTGTGTGTGTGTGTGTGTGTGTGTGTGTGTGTGTGTGTGTGTGTGTGTGTGTGTGTGTGTGTGTGTGTGTGTGTGTGTCTTATACACACACACACACATGCACACACACACACACACACACACACACACACACACACACACACACACACACACACACACACACACACACATACACACACGCACACATGCACACATTTTACACTGATTTCATCAAACAACAATACATTGTGCAACATTGGTATGGCCACACCAGATTTATGACTGTTGTTTAACAGTCATTAAACAACAAGGGTAGGTCACTTTTATTTACCTAATTGAGAAGTAATTCATACCTGTCACTGTAGCTGATTTCATGGAATGTACGTCGTTTTACTTCCTAATTTTTCTCTGTACCTCTTCAAAATGTGTAATTTGCTGGTAAACCATTCACCATTACAGACAATCAATAAATCCAGACATCAGTTACATACTTCTTATTGTCCAAAAACTGCATATCGATAAAAAAATGTGTTATTCAATTAACCTTTCAAAAGGACTAGAGTAATATTTTAAAAATGCTCCTTATTTCAAGTCTTTATTCTGCTATTATTTTTGGCTTTGCACAGAATAGTAAAGAAGTTGAGAGTTATAGTGTGTGGTGTTCTGCCTGCTTTTATAAAACTCCTTGAAAGAGAATACCATCCTTGTGGATTTGAAGCACAAGTTCTTCTTAAAATCCAAGATGTGCACTGAGACAAGTTACTCTGGGCCATTGATCTCTTGCAGTTACCTTGTTCATGTTCATTCACTAATTACTGGCTTCATCCTAATAGGGTCAGATCACAAGCCTGTTTCAGATAAAGAGCATAATCAGAAAATGTTGCTTCTTCTTATTCTCCACAACAAGCAGCAGCTATTTTGGGGCTCCAACACAGTTATGGATGATTAAGGGGGATCCTGCAGTGATGGGTTTTGCTGGTGACTAAAGCTGGCTTTGATGTTAGTCTTATTGGAGGGAATTCTAACCAGCAGGATTAACTAAGTCAATGGCACTATGTTAGTGGTGAAACAATTTTATGAAATTGTGAATCTTGTCACTTAACAAAACATAGCTAGAATTAACAGAGATATATTTTAATTTTAAAGGAGATATGAGATTTATTATCACACACCTGGTTTATTAAGTACACACGTTTGCTGTACTAGCTTTTGTTGGTTTGGCAAACATGCTACAAAATTCATCCATCCATTCATCTATCAACAACCCCTTTTCCCAACTTTTTGCATATGGAGTCAGGGTGTCACTTCAACAGTGGCAACCATCTAGAGCTAAGGTTTATACCACTGGGAGGATAACCCTGCCACAATAATTCTTTTACACCACACACACTCACATGCACACTCACACCTATGGCCAAATTAGAATGTCAAGTCCACCTACAGAATCTTTTGGGAATGTGGGAAGAAACTGGAGCACCCAGAGGAAACCATCGCAAACACAGGGAGGACATGCAGACTCCACACAAGAGGCACCTCAGCCAAGAATTGAACCAGGGAATCTCTTGGTGTTAAGCTACAATGCTATCAAAATAACTTGCTGTTGTTGAAGACCCCTCAGGTCCAGGGTTTCCAGCGACCACAGGGTTTGGTGGTGCCTAAAGCTGGCTATGATTAACACAAGAGTTCCACTTGGTAGTACATTTAGCAATACCTACAAAAACAGTTGCTGCACAGCTATGATATAGGATGTGTTTCTAGAGTGCATATGTGAGCCCTTGAGCCTTTTACACCCAATGCCATTTAAATGTTCTCAAAGGCAAAATCTAAAGGGTCATTATAGTTGTCCAAATAAAATGCCCCAAAAGTACATCAAGTAAGATATATGAACCAGTTAGCATTCCCAGTAATCAAATTATGAATACTGTAGACAGTATGTTTACTGGATGTACACAAGGTGATGTTACATTGTATGAGTGCAAATGTGATAAATGGAGAAGCAGAATTATATTTTCTCTCCTTTTGCAATGCCAGCTCAGCCAGATTTTTACCCCTTCTATAGATTAATTTTCCGTCATTATGCAAAAAAAAAAAAAAAAAAACACTCAGTGAAAGATCTCTTAGCAAATAAGACTAAATTTTTTGAATAACAATCCTAACTTTAAAAATTGTGTGTCTGTAGGTAGTAATACATTTTGTTGCCTTGTTTATGAGCAAGCTTATTGTTCCCTTTTATATTTAATATGATAAGTTAAACACATATCATTCATAATCAGATTCTCTACTTGCTTTTTAGTCCCTCCACAAAGGAAGATGATACAATCCATGAATTAACCTATGTTTCAAATCACTAGATAAAGCAAATAAGTCAAGAATAAAGGAGTGAATACATTTAAGATACATAAATTATTAGTTAGGCATGTTGCAAATCATATGATGGTGTGGCAGCTGTGAGCCACAAAAATTTAATTTTTAAGAAAATGCTAACAATTGATCATCTCAAAGAAAGCTGAATGCTATATACAGAAATGGGACTAGACCCACTCACCGTTTAGATGCTCACTTTCCAGGACTACTTATAAACATCAGCTGGACCTTATCTTATGGCACAGCTACCTGCAAACAAGAGGCCCATTCATTCCACAGGGTAAAAGCTGAGCATTCCTTGGTGAGGCAAATGTCCCCAAGTCGACTTTTTCTTGCATGGTGAGCCCAATTAGCCCATCTGTTACATAATGGTGGGAGTAAGCTGGAAGGAGGTGGGATAGCTTACTTGTCCTGCAGGACAGCCTATCTTCCCTGACTATGCTTCCTTCTCCATTGAGTGGCACTCTGAACTCCACTGCATGCGGCCACTGCCAAGAGTTGGCCCTTTTTTGCTAGATCTTGTGGTATGTGCCTCTGTAGAAGAGCAATATGTGCTACGTATGCCGGTCCACCACAAATTAAACATCCAGTGCTTTGACTAGGTGTCATTTATGCAGCGATCTAGAGGTGCCTACCTCCTCCTGGATGGGTAGGCCAGCAATGTTCACTACAACACTTCCACAGTCAGCTGTTTTGGAACCTGAGCCACTATTCTAACTTGGATGACATGTACAGTAGCCAGGACTTTATCTACCTTCCAAGGAAGTTGACTTTTTTATTGTTTCATCAGATTTTATGACAGTCATTTTGAAAAGTTAATTTAACTTTCGGTTGGACATAAAAGCCTGTATCTTGTTTTGTACATGACTGGTGTTGGGACTGCTTGTTGGGTAAGTTTTGGTCTTGTGAATGGAAACTGAATTTTAAGTATTTGGCATTTTGTAGTCACCTAAGACTGCAACTGGAATTATTAAATCTTAAATGTTATAGATTGAAAAAATACTGCTCCAAAAATATGAAAGTCTGTAAGTTTTCCGCTCACTTTGAAAATTAATCTCCTTATTTCAGCCTTTGAAGTGTTGGTCTATGGACTGATTTTCTGGATGGTATTGTTGCAATAATTATTGAATTTATATACATGAATCCTTAGATGGGTTTGTGTTTGTTTATTAATGAGACTGTAGTTTCCAGCCAACACTTCACTTGTATTACTGTTATTAGTATCACATAATTGTATCTGCAATTGTCTTAGCAGATAGTGTCTTCTATACCAGTTTGTGTTATCTGTCTTTTCACTTAGTTTTCTGTTATGTATGATATTCACTTTTGTAAAATGCTTATGGAAAATACAGTGAACTCAAACTTTAAAGACTTTCCTAGATTATCCTGAGATATACAAAATACGTGTGGTCTGTTCTTAAGAAATACATAACAATCCACATTTTTACTGCTATAACTAAGTGTGTTTTTACTTTGATAGTATGTGAATACTTAACATGAGCAAAATACCTTTCAGCTTTTTGCTGTGTGTTGTAGGGGTAATGTACATGCATTTCTTTGAATGAAGACTCTTAGACATAAGTAAAAAAAAACAATGTGTTCACTATAGAAATGTGAAGACCCTACATGTCATTAAAAAAAGTTGCAAACTGTGTTTATAAAATTGATAGTCACTTACACAAAATGGATATCAGCGTAAGAGAAATACAATTCTTACACATGGCACTCTTAGCTTTCATAAAAATGTCTTTACAGTGGTTATGAAGACATGTGGGATAGTTCATATATGAATGCCGAATAAGGAAGAAACAGAGAAATAGGTGTGCCACAGTATATAGTACAGAAAACATGCAATATTTTTACTTACATAATAAAATGCATTTCACCACTGGAGAAAGTTCAAAGGCTTCTCACAAGAAAAAAGTAGTGTTAAAAGGAATTCTAAATGTACTCAGGCTAATGAGGAGTGCATTTAGAACAGTCTCCAGAGGATGAAAAGGTAAGATAAAAAAAAAACAATGTGCAACAAAGATTCATGCAGTCCTTTTAAGATATCATGTTACTTCATTCAAGCTTTTAATCAAACAATAGATCTCAAGATTAAGGAGTCTGCATATATGCACCAGAATTGTTCAGCTTACATGGCAAATGCTATCCAAGGCTTCTGCTGTAACACACACACAAACACACACACACACACACACACACACACACACACACACACACACACATATATATATATATATATATATATATATATATATATATATATAGACTATATATATGCATAACTGTTAAATATTAAAGTGTCACAGTGATTAGCATGCAACAATATACAAAATTTCCAGAGACTTCGGTTTGTATAAACGTCATGTAATTTGCTTCAGATCTGTACATTGTATTGACGTAACATACTCTCTCACTGGAACTCAGTTTGTTGAGTTTACACCATATACTTTATTTATTATGATGTACTTTAATCTCCTTACATAATACCTTTTACCTTCCATTACTCTCCATTGCTAATCATTGTTCCAAATTAACTGTTAATGTATGTACTACTATCTACTGCCCTTCATTTTTTTCTTATTCATTTTTCTAATTCTATTTGCTTCTTTTTTTCCCTATGCTATTTGTTCATCTCCTGCTCCATATATGATGCCATGTTTTGCTTTTCACTGCTACGCCGATAGCTATTAAGATAACATACTCATAGTCCTGTATTATATTAAATGTAATTTTCCTGCTTTTAGGATGTGAATGATAATTAAGCACAGCTGCTATTGCACCAGTTTGCTTCCTTTTCAGATGCATAATAGCTTTAAATCATTCATATATATCATTGTTAAGATTAGTGTGCATTTCTATATACTTTACTGGAATATTATGGGCCATGCATAACAACCATTCAATGGATCAGCTTAGCTGCCTTGTTATTAAACAGCAAGTAATTACATAAGTTAAAAAACAGTACTAATGTTGAAAGAAAAGTCATGAAGTGATTGAACATGAAACTGAGAATACTACATATGGAAATGACATTCAAACTTAAAAAAAAAATACAATATGTATACAGACTAGCATAGCATATTGTTGTGGATAAATATCTCAGTTTTGACTTTAACAAATCATATTGCCTTCACATTTTAACTGGGCTAATATATTATATCAATATGTATAAATTACAAACCTATGCTAAAGTTCTTAAGTGAAAACTAGGCAGACTTTAGAAGGGAACTAAGTAGCTCTGTGAGTTAAAGACAATGCAAAAGTATTGTCTGAAATGTAATAAAGCCTTCTTTAAACCTCCACACAGGATGAAACTTATTATTTCTTTTTTTCAGAGGTACTGCTTACTCTTTAGAAATGACCTGGGTATTATTTGCATCACTATGTTTAACCACCAAAATGCATTGAGTGGATAAAAGGATGGATGACATAACAATGAAAATAGACAATTATGAAAATATTCACAATGATGATGATAAAGAACCTGTGACACCACTTCTTATAAAAATCTAGAATGAGGTTATTAATTTTTGTATGTGTAAGCATTACTCTATAAAAAATGCAACTGAAAATGAAAATAAAGTATAACAGCATTCAGATGCTCACTAATCTTCATTAATTAGCTGGAACCCGCAAAACGGGTCATCCAGTAAACAGAATGCAGCAAAGATGTAAATACCCAAAAGTAACATCATATTTGCTGTAACAGTTAAAACTAAATGTACAGAGTGAGAAACTGAAACTAAATTAAACTAAATGATATGCAGTTATTCTGTATGATATGCCAGGAATATATACCCAGGGGTCACGAAAGACAGGGTGAGTTAGGAATATAAAGTGAAGATGATATCAAATAGGGTATTCATTGTGTAGAAAAAGTAAGAAGTTGAAAGGTGACAGAGGAAAGTGAAGTTGAGCAGAAAATCAAAACATGCTGAAATAAACTATCAAAAGAGGATAAATGTGGATGATAGAAGAACTATTTATGAAACAGGTTATTCAGTGAATGTTATTTCAAGGACTCAAAATAAGATATTGAAAAACTAAAAAAAAAAAAAAAACTAGTGTAAGAAGAGGAGAGAAAATACAGTGGTGGATAATAGTCAAACAGAAAGTAACAGGTCATTTGCAAACAGTTTGCATGATCTGAGAGACTGGTGAACATAAGTAGGTGAGAAATATAATAGTTTCAGAGATATACGAAATAAGATGGTAACAACTTGGGGAAGATTATGCACCAAATCAGAGAAAGAAAGGAAATGAGTGTTTGTAAGATCTAGCAAGAGTGCAGAATGAAGAAATGCTGGAACAGAGATAATGAAGGTAATACAGAAGAACAAAAATTATTTTAAATAAATAGAATTAAGCAAGATATATATATATATATATATATATATATATATATATATATATGTATGATTTTAATAAAAAATGCATGCAGAAGAAAAGAAACGAAAAATTCTAGCAGTGTAGAAGAGTCATGTAATACCTTATGTTCATGGATTTTTTAGCATGGAAATATTTGTAGCTTTTTATACTTTTTGCCTTGTTCTTGTAATTCTTTATCATCTTAATCTCTACAATTCCTATTATCTGACATGAAAATGAACAATCTAGTAGACTTTCTCTCAGACTCATCCACAGACACACAGCACCACCATCTGCATGTTTCTAGTTTGTCAGTTCCAAATGACCCCCAGACCCTTTAGCCCAACTTCTTAGCTTCACCCAGCATTCTGTGAGAGGCAGCCTTAGTGAAGTCTATGCAGAGCATACATGCAGGTGCTCCTCATAGCTGCCTTTGCTGTTTTCATTTCCACAAATAAGAGTAGATCTGATAGACCTTATAGTTTATGCCTGTGGTGGGCATCTGTTTATTTACATGGTACCATTTTAACCAGAAAGTGAGCTGATCCACTATAGACACTCTTTGAGTGTCATTCTTGAATATTAATGTAGGAAAACTTAAATGCAATTATAAATATAATAAATGTGGACATTTTATCATAGTATTTTTCAACATGTTATAGAATGTGGTAGACTACTTTCGGTTAAAACATTAATTGCCTTCCTGTTGTAATCTAATGCATGACTTTCCCAGACACTGATATGATTATAAATGTCCTAATTTTCTCAGGCCATTACACTTCCCACTACCTGATGTTATGGGTGCACTATTGCCCTCCACTAGTCACGTGGTAATCTCTGATTTATACTGGGGAATTGTACTGGTCAGGTAAAGCACATGTACACATAGCACCCTACTCATGGACATTGTGCACAGTCTTCTGTCCATCTAAACCACCTATTGCCCTTCTGAATAATGGTCCTTCCCACACTGATGATCTTCTCTTTGCCTATCTGTTTTCCATGAATGTTGAGGAGAGGAATTCATAAATTCTAATGGTGACCAAGATGGTGGCTTGGGTGCAGCAGATCTTAGTTTCAGTGTACTGCTAACACTTCTGAAGTCTTCCCCTTCATGAAGAAGTAGACACATTTAATACTATATTTCCAAATATCCTGGCAGAGCAAGCACCATTAAGAATCAGAAGAGTTAAAACAAACAAAAATACCTTCTCTTGTTTAACTAAAATAAAAGCTAAATAAATAAATACAGCATGCACATAACCACAATACATGCAGCTGAATAGCAGTTTTACACTGTTTGGTATCCACCCTGCATATGTGCTCTATATCCCAACTGTGTCTTGTCAATGACCACTTCGAGTCAGATAGCCTCAACTGCTTCCTTTGCTAATGCAATGGTAAGTATCATATTAATATCATATTCATGGGCTCCTAGCCGTTGATCTATATCTGTCTTCTTCACACACAACCTTTCTGCTCTGTCCTTTTCTCCTCCCTTTTTATTGCCCTGGATGTTTGCTGCAATTTCATCTCTGTCCTATACTCTTTACAACCTTTATTGTTATGAAACAAACATTATCACACCACACATATACCTAAAAGAGTATATAAAATGTAAAGAAAAAGAATCATATATCTGTAGTGTAGATTTTACAACAGTTGGCAGAGAGCAATTAAATTGTTCAGATGTACACAAAGAGAAATGACACTTCTTTTTCTATGGCAAGAACTGAGAAAAATTCTTCAAACACTCCAATACCTTGACATCTGAAGTGCAACTATACTCATAGGTTATAGGTAGGTTCATAGGTAGGTACTAGGCTATCAGCCCAAGGGCCTATGTAAGCTTAGCTGACAAGGTTCCCTGGCTTAAGCCACCCAAGAAAGTTATTTTCCTGTGCAACTGTCGAGCAGAGGCACAGAAGTGATTCCCGGGGTGTATTTCCTATTTCCCATCCACTCATCAAGATTTTTCTTGAAGAGTGCTAATGAAGAACTTTGCTTGATATAGATGGGTAGCCTGTTTCAGAGTATGGGAAATCTCTGGGACAGGAATCAATCCCTCCAGCATGTCCTGTTTATTGTGTTGACAATGTTTATGTCCCTAGAGCATGTAGCTCGGAGGGATTGGGATTTTATTAGGTGTAGCATGTCCAATAGCTCTGAGTTTAACATAGCTTTATATGTTAGGCAGAGATCACCTCGGAGTAGGCAATATGCTACGAGTAAAGCTGGAGTTTGTTGAGGCGGTCAGTGTTGGGCATTTGTTTGAAGCCAGTAATCCTCTTTGTGAGGTACTTCTGTGGCCTTTCCAGCTGCTGCAGATAGATGTCTTGTGATGTACATTCCAAAAGGGGCATTGTACTCTATAATGGGTCTAATGAGTGTCAAATAGAGGGGAACAATGACCTCTTTTTTCCTGGATGAGAACCCTTTGACGATGAGGTGTGCCACATAGAAGGACACCCTGACTACTGTGGTGATGTGACTATCAAAGGAGAGACTACTGTCCACCTGGGTCCAAAAGTCTCTTATCACACATTTGGTGTTAAGTAGATTGCTGCCTATGTGGTAGTTCATGGGTACAGAGTTTTTACCAAAGGGGATGACACTGCACTTTTTGGCATTGAGCTTGAAGCCATGGCTCTGACACCAGGCATCTGTCTCAGCGAGGCCCTTCTGTAGGATGTCCACATCATTTGGGGACTTGACTATGGCTCCTAGTTTGCAGTCATCTGCAAACTTTGTTAGCCAGAGGCCTTCTGTATTAACTTGTACTTCAGAGAAGTAGATACCAAACAGGAGAGGTCTCAGGATGGAACCCTGTGGTACTCCACTTGTCACTGCTTTGAGGTCAGATATGGAGTCTGCAACTTTTATAGTGTGGGTTCTGTCAGTGAGCCAGTTGGTAACCCATCTTGTGATGTAGGGATTTATACCTAGTTTATTGAGTTTAGCTATAATTCCAGAATGGGGGATAGTGTCGAAAGCCTTGATGAGGTCACGATAGGCTGTGTGAACAACCTTACCCTCATCTATGGCTTTGGTGATTGCCTCAACGAAGTCGATCTGTTTCATGAAGCATGATCTGCCTTTCACAAACCCGACCTGTGTGGGATCCAGAGTTTGGAGGTTACCAATGTCTTTGTTTATGAGTTCCATGATGATACGTTCCATGGCCTTGCAGACCAGGCTCATCGGGCTAATAGGTCAATAGTTCCCAAGATCAGTGGTGGCTCCCTCTTTGTGGAGTGGGTTAACTGTTGCTGTGTGCCATTCAGTGGGCACAAAGCCTGATGTGAGGCTATTATTGAACATGGTGCTGAAGTGGGGAGCCAGTTCATTCTGATGTTTGTGTAAAACGTAGCCTGAGATGTTGTCTGGTCCAATGGATGCTGTGTTTTTGGCTTTAGAGAGTGCAGCTTTTACCTGTGTAGTTGTGATTATAGGGACTCTGCATTCTTCCTGTATGGATATGAGCCCATTAGGGGGTGGGGGGTGGGGGTAAAGTTAGCACTGAACCTATCTGCCAGGATGTTGGCAATATCAGTTGGTTCTGTAATTTTTGTGCCTTTGTGCTGTAACTCAGAGGAGATCTGGGTGTTGCCATCAAGATTCTTGGCATAGGTATAGAATGCTTTGTGTTTGTCCTTAGAATTAGTGGTGATTTTGTTTTCATAGCTAGCTTTGGAGGATCTTCTAAGGGATCTCAGCTTCTTACTGAGGCTGACCAGGGAGCTCCTCCAATCATGGGATTTTACTCTCTTTTTTACTCTCTTTTGTACAGTTTGTTTTTGGCAGGGGACCACCAGATTGGCTTCCTTTTTTTGGAGGATAGCTTCTTGGTTCTGTTTGGGATAGCACTATCCATGCACTCGTGTAAGTGCTTATAGAGTGCATTTGTGTAGGATTTAGCAGTTGTAACTGTATTGTCCATCTGCATGGGTGTCATGAAGTTCACCACTTCTGTCTTAAGAAGCATGAAGTTGGCTTTGGAGAAATTGTTTACTGTGGTTTCTTTAATGGGGGATGGGGTGGGATGTGGATATCAAGGGTGATTAGCTTATGGTTGGATCGGATCAACAAGGAATTGACTTCAGGTGTGGAACACCGGTCACTCATGTAGATAATGACTAGGTCTAGGATATTGTTGCCCCTGGTGGGGGTGTGGATAACTTGATCTAGGGCATTGCAGTTTATGAATTCCAGAAAGCAAGCTAAGGAGTTGGTACATGAGAAGTTTTCCCAGTTAATGGTGGGGTAGTTGAATTTACCCATTATTAGGGTGATTGATTGAACCCTAATATTTTCCAGTACATCAAGAAAAGAAGAGTGGAAATCCTGGAGCATGGTGGGGGATCTGTAGCAAGCTACAATTAGGATTGCAGTTTTGCACAGAGTTAGTTGCACTTGGATAACCTCGGATGCATTTTGCTGAGCAACTAGCCTGGAGGTGTGGATATACTTAATGAATATGGACACACCTCCACCTTTGGTGCTTTGGTCCAGGTTACATGGCCGATAAATATGGTATGTGTTATAGCCTGGTAGTGCAGGGGTGCTCTCTGGAGCCTTGAACCAGGTCTCAGTCACTGTACAGATATCGATGTTCTCTATTTTAAGGAGTGCCTCGAGTGAGTGCATGTTGAGATTTAGATTTCTAGCATTGAGTAGCATTACCCTCAGTTTTTGCTTGCCAGTTCCTGTTACGGTGGTGAATTTGTTATTTGAATCTTGCCTAAAAAAGGCACTATAGGGGCAGCAAGAGCCTTAGCCTGTATCTGGAATCACAGGGGCGACAGGTGCAGGCCATCTGTGGCAAAGCTTCTTGGTCTCTCGACCATGTCATCCCAAGTAGACAGATACTGGATCCCCTTAAAATGGCACCAGAAGCTTAGCCAATTGTTGAAGTCAATCATTTTGTCCTTGTACTGTGGTATCATTCTGGGTGATGGCAGAATGCTACTCAGGGCTAGGGTCATACCTGCCTGGGCTACAAAATCGGAGATCTCTTCCATGTCTCTTTTCATGTAGCCCAGGGAGGTACGCCCAGTACTGACCATTAATGTGTGACACCAGACAATGCTGACATAAGATCACTTTAATACTGTTTTAATTCAGATTCTATGTCTCATTACAAGCATTAAGTTATGTGTATCATGTCAATGCACAACTGGAAGGATTTTCATCCTCTGATATTTATATGTTGTTTACTAAAGTTCATTTTTCAGTCTACTACAGTGTTCTAACATTCACTTTTAATGTGTGTGTATTGCAACCTCATAACTATAAGTTTTTCTGTGGCTCCAACTAGTAAAACACTTGTCTTGAGAGTATATGTTATGTACTCAGTGGTTCAACTCCATGGAGATTTTTCTTGTAGCAATATAGTACACATTCTTTAGCAACTACTAATCACTTGCAATGAATATACAAATTAAGGATACGCCTAAAATATGCATATGTAACAGTTCGGTAGGGATATTTACATTGTTCATACAGTAGAAGACAGTGTTTGATCCCTTGAATATTACATTCTGTATAGCACTATTCATTTTTAAACCTTCTACATTATTCCAGCATTTCTTTTAATAAATCTCTTCTAATTTGTAATCTTAAGTTTTTCTGTGACTTCAAGTGACAATGCACTGGTCTAGAGTGCATCTGGTAGGCAAATCCATATACATGCTCTTTTATTTTATTTTATCTATATTTGTTGACCTGGGTAGTGCATTAATCAATACTGACCCATTTCAGACTCAGCTCAGGTAAAATACAAAACATTTCACAAACAGAAAATTACAGGAAAGTAAGTAGTAACAGAGCATTTCAGACTAATTGCTTAGAAAAAAGCAGTGCATATGCATTCTAGTGAACAAACACAGTGCAAGGTACAATTAAGCAGAGTGTAATGAACAATATATATGTTAGTGTCTCATGTTGGTCAGTCTTCAGTGAATCTTGAGAGAAGAAAAGAGACTTGAAAAAGGGATAGGTTAAGTGATACATCCTGTGTTGAAGCAGGAGCATTTCATACTTTACTAAACAATCTGTATCATGTGCTAATAACATACTAATACAACAGATGTAAGATAATATATTACAAGTATGTGATTACTGCAGTGATGTGTGCATTGCCAGTACACTGTCAGAAGGATTTTATTTCCCTGGTGGTTGGTATGTTACTTTCCAATATTCAGATGACAGATTTCAACAGCATTCTAACAATTTTCTGAAATGCATGTTTGTAGAACATTTCAATGCTAGTCAACCTGCCCCCCCCCCCCCCCCATGGCTTCATTTGATAATATGCAACTTTGTAGAGTGTCATTAAAAAAGGAAGAGGTTCAAACACATTAATATATAATGTTGTTGTCCTACTATCATGTGTTCCATTCTCCTGAAAAAGGGTTTGTCAATCATCTTTTCTATGAATGCTTCCATGCCATGCTTCAGTGTACAGAATATCAGTGGCATAGGTGAAGGTTCACATCCATTTATTTGTGTTGATCTTTTTTTGCTGTCATTGTTCATTTAACCCTGAAAGTAAACATTTCGATCATCAATGTGTGAATTAGGAGCTGCAATTCAGCACTTTGCAACCTATTTTATTACTGGATTATTCGTTCAATGAGAGATATGGGATCCTCTCCCACCTCCATCCTGCTCATTCCATAGTTGCACGCCTTCTCTTGTACCCCCTCCCATTGCTTTTCATTTTCATTGCTGTCTGTCATATACTGCAATTGCCATACTACGGCATGGGCAAAATTGGCTATACATGCCACACACATGCCAAGAATAGATATATAAATCAAAATTGTTTCTGTGCTCTTATTGATGACCAGATACAATCATATAGCATTGGCACACTACATTCTATACCAAAAATGAGTCAGTCATGCAAATAAGCTAAGCTTTCATGCACATTACAATCTACTGTATTTGACCTCCCTTTTTTTAAATAACTTTTTATTTGATTTTACAACAAAGAAAATAATATACAAATAAATATGACACAAGAAACAAGAAAATAAACTATATACAGTCATCCATAACAAAATTCAGTATGAATTATATAAAACCATTAATATTTGTCTAATGAAGCTTGCAACTTCTGCCAGGCTAATTGTTTATGGGTTATATTAGATGTTCTGCTAAGAATAATTTGCATTTCTTTATTACACATGTACTTAGCTAAACTTATAAAATTACTAAATAGAAGTGTCTGTTCACTTTTCCAATTCATAGTGATTACTTCTCTAGCAATGGTCAAAACTGACCAAAGGAGATGCACTTGTGGTTTTGGTAACAATGCAATTGTCTGTCTACATAGCCTTAACAAAATTTCTAAAGTCATTCCAAAATTATAATACATCTGTATACTCGATAAACATGTGAATCCAGTTAGCTTCTTAAATTTCACCGCATCTCCAACATTTTGCTTCTTTGTTTTTATAAATTAGTGCGATTTTATGAGGTATAAAAAAAACTTCTAAGTAGGAATTTCCAAGTGAACAATTTCCAATAAAGAGAAGATGTGGTGTTAACAGATTTTTAGAAACTATTTTTTATTATCTGCTGAAAATGATCCCTTATTAACTTCCGTGGAATAGTCCCAGAAGGTCAGATCAAATGGCAAGCATTCAACTTGTAAAATCCTGTATCTGATTGATATGTATGACTTATGTTTAGTCTGAACAGAATTGATACAAAAAATATTGTAATAATTTTTGTAAGGGATTCCTTTCAATATTAAGTAACCTTCTTACTTTATTATCTATGAAATGTCTTAAAACTTGTAATATTAACCAATTATCCTCTTTAGCATATATCTAGTTAAAAGAAAATTGACTGTGTGTATCTAATTGCTATCTAGAAATTGGTGCCAGTGTTTTAAATTGTTTTCTTTAAAAGTTAACATTTTACTTGAATTAAAGGATTCTAAACAATCTGGTGTGTAAGCTATGGGGAACACTAGAAACAACATTTGCTTAACAATACAGTTACTATCAATGACATTTTAAAGGTACAAAATAATGAATTTTTTTTGTTGTTTAAACAATAATCTCTTAAAACCCAATATATTTTACTTATGCATAAAGAAGAACATACTTGTGTCTTATAACTGCTATTTGATATTATACTAACTTCATGTATATTCTTCCAATGTGAGATATGAGGTGTTTAACCAGTGACACACTACATTAATAATTGCAGATTTTGCATATAGTTCAATATTAGGAAAGCCAGTTACATTATCATCCCAACTTCTTATGTGCCAATCATAGGCTATGCTATGTTTTTGGGGGTCTATATCATGTTTTACAAATTTGAACGCTATATTTTAGAACCCATATGTTCGAAGTTGTAAAACTTCAAAAACTGCACCCCCACACCCCCCACTATTTAAATATACCAACTCCAAGACTGCACTACAATGCAGTACAGTATGGAAAGGAAATATTTGCCTTTACTACACTGTAGTGTGATCTTGGAGTTAGTATATTTAAAGAGTGGGTGGTGTGGGGGCTGCAGGGGGGGCTTGCCCCCTGCTTACAACCATCAGGTACATTTTTTATTATTTTTATTTTTTTTTTTAAGTTTTCTAAGTTTTACAACTTCAAACATATGGGATCAACCATATAGCGTTCAAAGTTGTAAAACTTCGACAACATGATATAAACCCATTTTTTGGGATACCAAAGAAACTTAAGTAGAATTGTATTAATCTGTTTAAATATTTTTTTGGAGGAAATAAAATCAAAGTTTGTGTATAGTATAGGATTTTTGGTAAGATGACCAGTTTTATCAATGATAGCTTGTCTTCCATGATGAAAAAAAAATATTCCAATTATTAGTTAAATTTCTAATTGTGTTTATCAACTCTAGGTAATTTGAAAGCACATTATCTTTCCATGTAGGTTTTATAGTAATACCTAAATATTGAAGAAATTTATTTCCCCACCTAAAGTTATTGTAATCTTGTAAATTAGTATTTTTTTTTATTTATTAATAATGCTTCCATTTTTCCTTGATTAACGTTTAGGCCAGAGATCTTTATGAAAAGTTTTATTGATTCAATAATATAATGCAATGAAGATTTTATATCTCCACTTGTTAAAATAATGTCATCCACAAATAACTGAATTTTTGAACAACAGCAATCATTTAGAGAAAAGCCTTTTATGTTTGCATTATTTCTTATATAAGTGGTGAATGGTTCAACTGGCAAAGCAAATAATAAGGGCAACAATGGGCAACTTTGTTTTGTTCCCTTTTATATTTGAAATGATGATAAACTTAAACCTATTTTAATATAAGAAAATGAATTATTATATAAATTCATTATTAAATCAATAAATTCAAAGGAAAAATTATATCCACTAAGTATTTTATTTAAGTATGTCCAACTAATGGAGTCAAAGGCTTTGTCTATGTCTAGACTAATAACTGAAAGTTGTTTTTTGTTTTTATTTGCAATGCCAGTCGTTAGTAATTTGATGATGTTATCCTGAACTTTGTTATGTAGTATATATCCTGTTTGATCATATTCTAAGTTAGGTATTATACTATTTAATCTCTTGGCTAATATGGACATAAAAAGTTTGTAGATAATATTTAACAAAGAAGTAGGATGATAGGAGGTGTATACTTTAGGATCTTTGCCTTGTTTTAAGAAGGTAATGAGTAAAGAGAATTTTCAAGTGTGAGGTCTATTCGACTTATTTTTGATCTCACAAAAGGCTTTTTAAAAGTATCTTTAATGTAATGTATGGGAATATTTTATATATTCCTGGGATTGTACCATCTACTCCTGGGGCTTTATTATTCTTTAAATTTTTGATTTGCTCTTTTAGTTCCAAAAATGGTATTAATTTATCTAAAGCCATAGGTTGTTGTTTTGTTAACTTATTTTTGATGTTACTCTGAAGAAATTTTTCAGTAATGGTATAATTTTCCAAAGTGAGGTTCTTATCATTAATTGATTTGTAATTAATTTGAAATGCTTTAAGTATATCTTTAGTCACTTTTTTGATATATTATTGATCTTATAATTAATTTCTTTTACATGATTTAAATTTAGTTTTTTAAATCTAATAGTCAGTTTATGTAGCATTTTAGTATTAACAGAATATGATTGTAACTTAAGTCTTTCTAAATATATTGAAACTTTATGATTTAATATTTCTAAGTATTTTTGATTCAATGTTGTTAGTTCACTATGAGCAGTCCTGCTGTTAGGTTTTAAAGTGAACTTTAATTTATCAACTTTAGTTTGTAGTTCTAACAATTCTCCTTCCCACTCCTTTGTATTTAAGAGATGCCAATTCTTAATTTTACTGTAAAGGTATGCTTTTAATGCACCCCATAGTATAATGTATGTTACCTCCCCATTGGTATTGAACTCCAAAAACATTTTTAATTCATTTAAGACCCATTCCTTAAAACCTTTATATTTTATTATATAAGGTGGAATCCTCTGCCAAAAAATCAAATAATCATTTTGTATGCTGAAATTAAAAGTTGTAGCACTATGATCAGAAAGTGGACCAGATTGTTAGAATGTAATCTATTCTAGAGTAAAGATTATAAGAAATAAAACCTTGTCTATATTGGTTTGGGTTCCAAATCTAAAGGAATAATGAGTATAATTAAGGGAACATGCCAATTTTAGGTCATAAATATCTCTTAAGTTCATTGAACTGATGAAATGATTACTTTTTTTTGACTGGGCTGTTATTTTGGGCTTATCACTCCTAGAGGTATCTTTATCAGGTAATAAACAATTGAAGTCTCCAGCTAAAGTAATTTCACCCCTTACATGTAAGGTTATAGTATCTAAATATTTCTCAACAAATTGAGTTCCCAAACCTGGAATTCAATATGTGTTGATCAACGTATAACATTTGTTGATAATTTCCAACACAACTAAACTCAACATTCCATTTTTATCAGAGTAAGCAGTAAGAATTTTAGGCATAGTATGGGACCTTTTCCACAATATAAGAGTGCCTCTCCTTTTAGTTCTATAACAAGAGTCAATTAAAATTGAATAACCATTGCGTGACAATTTATGTAGGTCTTTTTAAGTAAGTGAGTCTCTTGCAAAAAACTTTATGTGCTTTTTGTATTTTGATAAACTTATGTAAACTAGCTCTTTTTATATTATTATTAAGACTATTGATGTTCAGAGATAAACTAGAACATACTTAGAACATCTCTAATATGGTTTTACATTTAATAGATTATCATTACTCTTCAAATATTTTGCCATGGATGAAACAACCAATTTCACTACTAACATATCAAGCAGATTACTATTTACATTTGCAAACATAGAAAAACATGTTCCTGGTTTGATGATATTCTCAATCAAACCACCCTCTATCCACATCTCACACACCTGATATTTCATAGTAACTATTGCCAAAATAATGAATTAAATGAATAACAACAGGATTTTAAAAAAAGTAGTAACTCATTACTATAATATTTATTAGAATTTACTAATTTCAGTTCCATATTAGAAATCATATTCATAAAATATGCTTAGAATATATGTTTGAATTAAACTTATATTATTAATTAAAGGAACAATTCAAAATATTTTTCAAAAAGAAAAAAGAACAATGTTATATATTCTTTTGTTTGTGGGAGACAGGATAAATATGATTTATGCAAATTGATGACAGCATTACAATTTGTGCATGACTATATAAGACAAGTCAAAATAAATGAAGTATTTGATCACCTTATGTTTCCAGATAAATTTAATGCTTATATGGATTGCTAAATATGCTCATCCACTTATTATGTATCGAGATGATGTAATTCTCTAATAACGGGTCTATATTAGAACATCGAAGTTTCAGAACTTTGAATGTTCTAATATTGACCCCTATTAAGCGAAAACTGATAACATCGACAATTCAGAACAGCAAATTTTTTCCTAGGGAAAAAATTTGCTGTTCCAAAGCACAAACACACCCAACAAACAGCAATCCACACACATACACCTAAAATCTTACATCTAACCCTACACTAAACTGTACATACACCACTATCTACCCACTTACCTTAACCCAAACCTTAACCCTAAGGTCAGTCACTATTGCATACACACCTCATCTGCGCCCTAACCCTAACTCACCTACCTTGCCATAACCCTCACATCCACACATTCGCACACTTACCTGACCTGCGCCCTAAACCTAACTCACCTAATCCGCTCTAACCCTCATGTCCACACAGTCGCACACTTACCTAAACCTGACCCATAACTTTCCACTACAGTGCTGAAAATAGCAAAGCGACAGGAACGGACAATCAAATTCTTTCCCTAGGAAAGAATTTGGTTTTCTGTAACTTCGCTATTTTTAGCTTTCGCTGAATAGGGGTCGATATTATAACATTTGAAGTTCTGAAACTTCAATGTTCTAATATAGATCCTCTAATAACAATTCTCCTAATAATGCACAGCTCATAATCTGAATCAAAGGAACAATTCAAAAGTATTAATTTTTTAAAAGAAAAATGACAGATGTTATATTTATAAATATGAATGTGGAAGGCAAGATACTTAGGTGAGTGCAGTTTAAACACAAAATTGCATTAGTTTAATTGACTATATAAACCATTTAAAGTAATTAAAGTATTAAATCATCTTAAAAATCATAAACACCTATTTGTAGTAATAAGAGTGTAAACACTGTCAGTCTATGATGAAATGATGTAAACCAAAACTCCACTGAAAATGCTATATTTGTAACTTGTCAAGCTGTACCATCACCATGTACAATTTGCCACATAAACAGAAAACAACTTTATGTATGTGTTCTGAGCATATTTTCTAAAATTATTAAACCCATTTATATAAACAGTATTTAAGTAACACTCAGCAATGCATATAAGTATCAGAATGAATATCAAAGACAAATCAATTAATTGTGTTTACCTTAGTATGCTTGTTTGAATGTATTGTATATTAATTACTTTAGCAATTAATTTCTGAGAAATTGCTGTAGCAACTGCTACATATTGCAGTAGATATACATATATATATATATATATATATATATATATACATATATATACATCTTCAGAAATCAAGATCTACAAAAAACGAGAATATGTCTACCTTGCAACAGAAGAAATAGCTTTTATTCCAAGCACCAATGATAATGCCAAGATATTGCATTACCACATCAGGATATAA
Source organism: Protopterus annectens (assembly GCF_019279795.1). Lineage (NCBI taxonomy): Eukaryota > Metazoa > Chordata > Ceratodontiformes > Protopteridae > Protopterus > Protopterus annectens. The sequence continues at coordinate 1,961,138,911 of NC_056733.1, forward strand.
GTTATAATGTGACCCACGCAAATATTTACAAAAGTACAGTGCAAAGCAGACATTACCCCTTCAGACAGCATAGAACTTAAGGTGCACACTTTTCTTTCTATGAATCTATTTCAAAAAATTCCTTTATAAATCCAGTATGCTCATGCAAAGATGAACTCCACTACTTTTTGTTCAAACATTCAGGAGTAGCCATTGAAAGCTTATAACCAGAGCTTATTTTATATAAGAAAGGAGATGCAGGCAGCTATATATACCGTAAAGTGAGGGGCTGAATAACTACACATCATGTTGTGTTGCAGACATGTATAGTAATGTGATTAAGAAGAGCGTTGCTGGATATAAAATTACATCTGTTGTATTTCTCCACCAAATAAACAAAATTCCATGTTATTACGTAAACTCTTAACATACATTATTACTTCATCATCGCTTTTCAATTTGGACTCATAACTGAGAAAAGGTCAAACTTATTTGAAAAGATGTGTACAAATATTAAACAGATATGTTAAATATCTTAAAGAAAAGGGTGGAAGCATAGCCGATCTTAGGCATAGGCCAACTCGGCAGCTGCCTAGGGCATCGGTGTAGCAGGGGCACATTTGCAGTATATATTTTGTGTAGGTAGACCAAGATGGGGTCACCAGGTGGTGTAGGAGGGGGATCTATGGAGCCCTTTTGCCTAGGGCACCAGTTGACCTAATGCCGCTCCTGGGTGGAAGTCACCTGCACAGAAGCATAAAGGTCTGTTTTGTAACTTCATCTAGAACATTGCACATCAAATTTTTTGATGATGAAATTCTATAAGCACTTTTAAGTCAATCTTCTTTGTTTACGTCATTCATTGTGGGGAGAGTTACTTTGTACTGCATTTTGAAAAGGAAAGGATATAGTTTCATGCTATTACTAAACACTTGTTTTTGAATAAAGTAATACTGTTGTATCGGCTTAAAACTTTTTATCTTTATATTCCCATTTTCAATTTTAGCACCAGATCAGTATATACTGGTAAACTTTCAAACTGTTGGAATTCCCAGATAAAAAAATAAAACAAATACATAACACTTTCAGCTAAATCTTTGTTATTACCAAATCACCTATCACAAACGTGTTGCATTCCAAAGTGAAAGGGCTCACTGCATTTACTGAAGATGGTTCTTTTCTTACCTCTGAGGCAGTAGCATCATGAATGTTTAATCTACTTTCCTAGAAAATAATTAACTGAAAAAGAATGGGATTCCCTAAACTGCCTACATGTCATTTTACACCAGGTCATAGACATATGTATGTAAGACGACCAACCACACTGTCTTTATGGATACAGTAAGATGAAGCAACATCTTCAGTTGCATGTAAATCTTCTAGATTTGTCTATGATTAGTGCAAATCTACTTTAAGAATTCTCTACATGACAACCCACCACCATCCCAGCTCCATGATCTAAGAGTGACGCATGGCACACCTTATAACATATCTCTGTAATGTACATGCCACTCATAGCCTGATATCAAAGTGCTAACACAAGAGAATATTTGCAGAATATTAGGTACTTAATACAGTGAGTGATGTAACTGTAGTAGTTTAATAAAACAGCATACACCCAATGCTACCTTTAAGACTTCTTCTTCTCCTTTTGGCTTTTCCTGGTTAGGGGTCACCATAGCAGAACAACGGTCCGCAGAACAATTGGCAGTGGAGTTTTACAGTTTTAAGTTGCCAGCCCGCCATCCAACCTTCCACAGAAGGTGCACACATCCACATAGGTTCATAGGTTCATAGATTAGTACTAGGCTAACTGCCCTTGCGAGCCATTTTAAGCCTAGCCAATTATCCCCTGTGAGATTCAAACCCTGTACCTTGTGTTTGTAAGGCAATCACCTTAACCATTAAGGCACCTTCCCAATCCCTTACTCATACCTAGGGCCAACTTTGAGTGTCTAAGCCACCTACACATGTCTTTGAGATGTGAGAGGAAACCAGAGCACCCAGAAGAAACCCACATGACTGCAGGGAGGAAATGCAGACTCCACACAGAAGTCACCCCAGCCGAGAATCAAACTGGAGAACCTCTTGCTGTGAGGTGGCAACGCTAACTACTGCACCAATGTGGCCGCCCGATGCTACCTATAAGACTTCTAAAGCTAAATAAAAGAAGAGGACTGTAAGCAAACTAAACTAATCAGAGTTACAGACTAGCTACATAAAAGTATATTTTGTTATTCTGCTTTTATTTGATGGACCCAAATATGGACAGCTATAGAAAGCAAAAAAAAAAAAAAGAGGGAAGGGAAAAAGGTGGATGAATGTCCATTCCTGGCGATATCAATAAATAAGCATTTTATCATCAGATAAAGGGCATCAGTACACTCTTATTAACAATATTATGGCAGCTAATATCAATAACAAACCAGCTGATTTATAACAGTGTATATGCTTAAGCGATTAGTAAAAACCTTATAAATTGCATCTTTTTAAATTGCCATGCTCATTAGTTTTATAAATAATATCTTGAATGTCTATGAATAATATACTGAAGAGAACAAGAAGTGAAAATGTCCAGGTCTCAGTTAACTATTGTAACATTCTGGATGTTCTACGAGGGTTCAAAGGTCACATCAGATTTCCTGGTTCCTATGCGCACAGCGACCGAGACAACATCATAAAGCCAAAAAGGGGTGAAAGCAGTTTGCTATCATCGTTTGAGTTTTGAAGTATGCTTCAATAAGCCTTTGAGTGGGAAAATACTAAAACAGATGAATCAAACAACAAAGGCTCAGGGTTACTTCTTATCAACTGCTGTATCACGATAAAATAAGCAATGGAGATTCAAAACACTGTCAGCATCAATAAATAAAATGAAATGCCTCAGCTATTAACATAATTTATATACAACTACAACAAAGCATATGAAAATCAATAAAGACGAAGAGCAATAAAATAAAAACACATACATATACATATAAATATACATGTACATGTACATATATGTGCATATACAAATACACACTACACTTATACAAACACACACACACATACATGCATATCTAAACACACGTTCATATTACTGATAAAGACCTACATAACATATACCACCTCTCACATATACACAAGAAAACAGGTGATACAATTATATAGCTACTTTATTACTGCCATTACCAAGGCACACTAATAGCACTCTCCCTTCATTTGAACTTTTACATACTGAACTAAGAAAAGGAGAGATAGGAAAGAGAAAAAAAGTGTACAGAGAGGAAAGAGGAAAAAAAAGAGAAATGCAATTACCTTAATAATAAAGCCTCCAATAAAATAGAGTGAAGAACAAAGTATTGAAATTCACACCTAATATACACTTAGAAGCATTTATCATTTGTCTCTAAGCTTTTTGTTTGTTCCCTCTTTAACAGTCCATCCATTCTTTGTTGCATGTCTCTTTAAACTTTGCGTAGACCAGTCCATCTCTTCAATGTCTATTAATAAAGTCTTCTTTTGTACAAAGTCCAAGGCTTCATGCAGGGAGTTAAAAATCTTTTCCCATTCAGAAAGGAAGATTTTGATTCTAGCTGGAAATAAAACTTGTACTTTAATGTTAGACTTTTTAAAGGATTTTATTAAAGGAGCACATTATTTTCTTTTGGAAATCACTGAAGAGCTGTAATCATTATCAAAACAAATATTTTTTTTCCCATTTATTTTGACAGGTGTATTTGACCAAGCAGTTTTTAATACCAGATCTTTGTCCTGAGTGGACAGAAATCTGAGAATTATGGATCTGGGAATGAAAGAATTGCCTACAGATGAGGTTTTAGATAAAGAATGATGAGATCCTTCAGTACCAAATGAAAGAAACTCTGGTAAATTTAAAACCTTTGGTAGTCAGTTATTTAAGAATTGCACCATGTTATTTCCTTCCTCTTTTTTTAGGCACTCCACAAATTCTTATATTATTCCTCCTTGATCTACTTTCCAAATCATCCACTTTTTCTAAAGTACAGTATTCTGCTTTAGTAAAAATTCAGTGTGACTTTGACTCACAGTCAGTCTGCCATCTATATCATTTACATCTTCTATGATGGAAGATATTTGATCAGAATGCTTCTTAATTACCTCATTAAGTAAGTCTGGTTGTTTTTTGTTGTCTTGCTTTATGTTGTCAATTTTGTTCTCCAGCTTATCCAATTTTATCAAAAGTTCCTAGATATTTGTAATGATAGAATGTAGTTCCTTTTTCATCACACTCTCCTGATGTGAATTTTTTGAGTTACTCTGAACTATAACAACTTGTTGAAGTATTTCTGACAAGAATAATAAAGAAGGAAAACAAAACGATATGCTAATACTTTTTTCCTGAAAATCCACAAAAATAGTGATGAAGAGTCTCTATAAATAGATTTAGATATGTTTATTTTTTTTTTACAAAAAGAGTAACATTTCCTGTCAGAATAATATAGAAAAGGCAGAGCTAAACATTAGAGCTGTTAGTTGCTTGGCAACTTAACCATGTCCCCCATTTTTTTGATCTCCTTTGATGGCTCATTGTACTTATGTAATTATTATTACTGCGTCCTTGTACTGGTTGACGTATTCAAAATCTCTGGGGATTGTATGCTGTTATACAAATTTCCTGTTTGCAGTCTGCACATGTACTACATTTCCATGATATATATGTGTCGTATGATCCATTAACTCCAACTGCAACAGTGGTTTCACTTACTAATTCATTTCTATAAAAACATCCACTAGAAAAAGCATGTGTTCAGTTCCACCTTTTTTTTGGGACATCTATCTACACATGTGATGCATTTCCATGATATATGTGTTTTATAATCACATCAACTCCAACTGCTGCAGCAGATTCACTTACTAATGCAATGTTCTGAAGATATTCAGTGGGAAAGGCATGGATTCAATACTCTTGAGGCTTATATATATATATTTTTTTTGACATCCATCTGCACCTGTGCTACCTTTCTATGATGATATGGGTTTTATGACTGTGTTTACTCTGTCTGCTTCAGTGGCTTATCTTGACAGTAAACTGTGGCTTTACTGAAATTTGGACTGGACTGATTCATCAGCTCACTTCAGGGTAAAGTGTATCCTGTATTTAATATGACTGAACAGTTTAGAAAAGGTCCACTGCTAGCATTCTGATTTTGACTGAAATAAAGCACAGGTTGGTATATTACATTAATTTATTGTGTCCCATCTCTCCTGTATAGGATTCACTAATTATTCAAAACACCTGCATTGCTACAGCTCCATTTTTAAGCTTCTCTAACATTTTTTTTTCCTTTGCAACTCCATTTGCACTTTATGCTCTCCACCTCATTGAATTCTGTTAAAATAGTATAACCTTTATCTCACCCTCAGTCATCAGTGGTACTTTCCATTCCATTGCACATAACATATTAAATAGATATATATATATATATATATATATATATATATATACCTGCGGTGGTGGTGCTACGGTAGCGTTGTCGCCTCAGAGTAAGGCGTTGTCCTGTTCAATTCTCAGCTGGAGCGTCTTCTGTTTGAATGGGCATGCCTTCGTTGAAGGTTGTGTGTCAGGGCTGGCAACTCGACACATAAAAATCTGCTGCCAATCATTAGTGGACCAGAGTTCCGCTGTGGCGACCCCTAACCGGGAAAAGCCGAAAGACTCAACAATATATAGATATATATATATATATATATATAGATATATATATATATATATATATATATATATATATATATATATATATGGGTCTACTTTATTTCATTGAAAGCTCATTTCACTGAATTTGTATTCACCCTGTCCAAATCGATGAATAGCTTAAATTACTGAAAACTCATTTTGCCGAATCTCATTTCACTGAAGTGAAGTACTGGTACTGGCACTGTGTAGAGCACTGTAAGGCAAGTAAAAGGTATATGTCCTTTTCCCCACTGTGGTGCAATCCTGGAGTTAGTATATATAGTTAGGGGGGTGTGGGAGGTGTAGCCCCACACCTCGTTTGGTTTTATATTATATTTCACTGAACCTTCAAAACAATACATTTTAAACCATAGACATGCATACTTACAACACCAATGACTAACTCTTTCCAGAAGACAATATATACCCAAACTATGCCCCCCCCCCACATTCCCTCTAACTATATATACTAACTCTCGGAATGGTACAGCAGCATGTGGGTTTGATGGCAATGCATCGACTATGCCCAGGTGCACAGAAACTACAGCACTGCAAAGACTAGTGCCAATGAGCAAGGAAGCTGTCATTGATAAAAAATTGTTCACATACCAAACAACGTATGGAGCACACTCTAAAAACACATGTCAATCCTCAAAACAAGTGCCACACAATCATTATCTCCCTGATGGTGCCAGTGAAAATGCTATACTGGTAGGAAATCCTGACATGCATGCATATGTGTTCATGCAAACTGCTGGTAATACTGATGTGATGTACTGTTATGTATTCATGCAAACTGGTGGCAATATGATGTGATGTACTGTTACATCCGTGGCTCTGTGCAGTTACATTATAGCTGTAACTAAGATACAATTGGAGTACATAGGTTCATAGGAGAGTTCTAGGCAAATGATTCAAGATGACATAAAAGCCTAGGCCTACCCATACTTAAGATGAGTTTCACAATTTTAAATATCTATGTGAACAAAGTTCACACAGTTATGAGTCTATGCTATTTTATTTAAGACCAACTGCCTCTGTCCAGGACAAACATGTGCAGCACCAGGATTACAATAACATTCACTGACCATTGATAGGTTGCACTTGAATACGGTGAGGAAAGGCCTTTGTTTTACATAAATAAGAAGCCTGTTCCAGAGAAGGAGTAGTATTTGTGACACATTTCTATCTCTCAAACATGATTTATTATGTGAGAGGCTAGGTTATTATCCTTTGAACGAGTGACCTTCGTGCAGTTTGGTTTACCAATGTGTGACATTTCCATCAGGGCTGGATTGGAGACTGCCTTGTATGCAAGACACACACGGGCCCTTATTATTGTGTAAGGTGACAGTATACAGTGATATGGGTTACAATCTTTCCATGTTTGACATGTCTAGTACACCTTGTGTCTTCCTTGTGCAAAATATATGGTGTCGTTCCAGCTATTGCACGTTTGGTGAGTAAGATGCAAAAGGGTGCATTGTTCTCAAATATTGTTGTGATGAGGGCTGAGTACAATGGAATTATAATGCCCTTTGAGCTGGATGCCATGCCCATACTTATGAGCTGTGCCACATAGAAAGGATTGGTCACCATTGTGGACACATGCTGGTCAAACATACAATTACCATCTACCTGAGTACTCAAGATCACATACCACTGGGTGTACTCATTCAGGTGTGCTGTCTATATCGTAATTAGGTTGTGTGCTTGATTTACAAGAGAAATTAATTATACTTTGTTGGACATTTAATGTGTCTCCATGGCTCTGGCACCATTTGTTTGTGTGTGTTAATACTTTCTGCAGTATAGCAATAGCATTAGTGGATTCCAGGATTGTCCACAACTTGACAACTTGTAGTCATCCACAAATTTGGTTGCACAAAGGGTATCTAAGTTTATCTTGATCACTGCGAACCAAATACCAAACAGGAAAGAACCTAGTACAGAATCATGTGATAATGCACTGGTCACTGGCCTCTTGCTAGAGGTAAATTCAATCACTTTGACAGTATGTGTCCTGGTGATGACCCATTGGGCTATTCAACTGATGACACAGTGGTTTATGGCCAGTTGAGACTGTTTCTTTGTAATACCCGAGTGTGAAACTGTACCCAATGCCTTGCCACATCAAGTTATGTAGGATGCACATTCTTTCCCTCATCCTTGGCCTTGGTGACCTTTTCAAGCAAGTCTACAAGATTTAATAGACATAGTCTAGCCTTAACAAGTCAAAAATTGGTTGGTTTCACAGTCTGGAGATTACCAATGTTCTTGTTGATAAGGCCCATGATGATTCTTTCCACTGACTTGCAATGAGACTAGCCAGACTTATGGGTCTATAATTCCCTGCATTAGGTGATAGTAATTCCTTGTTCAGACAGATAACTATTGCTGTCAAGTATTCTGCCATGAAAATAGCCTGCCTAGAGTCTGTGGTTAAGTAGGGATCCAATTGTGTCTGCTAGGTCATATTTTAATTTATTGATAACTCAAACTGGGATGTTGTTAGGACTCACTAATGCTGTATTTTAGCCTTAGAGAGTGCACAGATCAGCTGCCTTCTTGAGAAAATATGCTGAATAATGTTTGCATGTATACTTTGGGTGATGACAACTGGGGACAGTGGCTGAAGTTTGATCCAAATCTGTGAGCTAGCAGGTTGTCTAATGCCTTTGGTTCAGTATTGGTGAAGCCATCCACAAATATCTGTGCACCTAGCTGTGTATTCCCCATAAGATTTTGTACTTACTTAAAGAAAAAGATTTGTGGGAGCACCTCCAAATACAACCTTGGGTATGCATCACATGATACACAGAGGAACTGTTAACGCAGTCGTACAACTCTACCTATTTCATGTCATTACATCACTTTTACATCATATACCTATATGTTTAACATTGGAAAGGTGGGTGCGAGGGCTCCGATACCATATATGGTTACATTACATATGAGGTGGATGTGGTTCAAGCAGAACAGCTAATGACACAAATGCTGACAGTCACAGAGTGAAGTTGGGAAACACCTAAATAATCCTTGTGAATAGCAACACAATTGGGCATGCAGCAAATTCAGCACAGTTCCAAGTGAATCTGAACTGGTTATATGTGTGTGTATATAACAGCATTATAATATGTGGATGAAACAAGGCATATGTACCCATGTAATTAGTATGATGTAATATTGCTGTATGTCACATGGCATTTCATGATGGCAGGTATATGCATGCACACATGTGCCATATTGCATGTGTCACTGTGATAGCTGAATGAGAAATGTGTACAATGTTAATACACTCCAGAACAAAAACACGTGCCTTATTAAGGCAATAATATTCATAGCATCATCCCAAGGCAACAGTCCTTGGGAAGCATGTTGGTGCAGCTGTTATGGAAGGAACATGTAATCAAATGACAGCAGTGGCTATCAATACATTATGTCAAATCTCAGATTGGAATACACTGCTGTAGCACTACCATAAATCCAAACCTCAACAAAGCACATGTGGATGACAGCAACATTGACATGTGCAATCTTCACAGGGTCATAGGTCATTGCTAGGCTAACGGCCAACATCACATAAAATCATAGCCATTATTCTCACCTTTAAACCAAAATACATATATCTATATGATGTAAGACAGTAGGGGTACATGCACATTTATTTATATACTTGATTGTATTACATACTGCCTCTTTCCTTATGCGACATGTTCACTACCCCATGACATATGGCTTGAAGAGGGTCATAGAAGTGCTGTGCTTCATAATGTGTGTGTACGTATCTTTGAGCTGATGACATCCTCCACTGTTCTACAGAAAGGATGCTATGCTGCAGAAGGAAAAGGGGGGTTTTGGATTCATGGGACTATGCTAAAGGTCATCCTTTGTGGAATTCAATTCAAAAGAGATTTTAAAGATCATATACTGACAGTAATATACCACCAATCACACACACACACACACACACACACACACACACACACACACACACACACACACACACGCACACACACACACACACACACTCTCACACACACACACACACACACACACACACACACACACACACACACACACACACACACACACACACACACACACAAACACACACATATACACAGAGCAGTTGAATGAGGTCAGATCTGAACAATAGGCTGGTGTAGGTATACAAATTGGATATCATACAGCTCAGAAGTAGCATCACAGATGCCTGATTTTAGGTTGTTACAGTACACTTTATAGAGGATCACAGCATCACTGTATGCTGAGAAGATGTTGGGAGGTGTGTGTGACATAAATGTGAAGTCACATCTCAGTATAAAATTGTCTCCACACTTATATTTGAAGGTGAACACACACATCATCTGCTGTGAGATTAGAACCACAAACTATCTTGCCACACAAGCTAGAGAAAAGAGTAGTTAATGCTTGTGCAAACAGAAACATCTGAATTCAATATTGTCAGTGTGCACTTCAGAGGGGATCCCATCATCGTTGTATGTTGAGAAGAAGTAGTGGGCAGGAGTGACTAACAGCTGTGGTCTCACATGCTGTTTTAAGATTGTCTCCATGCTAATAGTTGAATGACTATAAACACACATACACACACACACACACACACACACACACACACACACACACACACACACACACACACACACACACACACACACACACATACACACACTCAAGTTGACTGCAGTGAGATTAGAACCCTTAGCTATCTGTCTACATGCACTATAAAACATAGTGCTTAATGTTAGCACAACAAAACAAGTCTAAATTTTATATTGTCAGAGAACACTTTATAGCAGATGACATCATCAGTGCCTAGTGAGAAGAAGATGATAGTAGGAGTGTCTGGCATGCTGCTCTAGAATGGCCTTCACAATGTAAGCTAACTGAACATACACAAACACAAGTTGACTGCAATGAGATTAGAACTTCTACCTTCCTAGTTTCACAAGCTAGAGAACACCGCTCTTAACCCTAGTGCCACGGCATAAGTTTGACTTTTATATTATCAGATTGCATTTTATATCAGATGACATCATTAGTGTATGTTGAGAAGATATGTTGAGAAGATGTTGGGAGGGCTGTATGAAATTGCTGTGTAGTCATGTACCACTGTAAAGCATTGTTCTCAATGAGACTTGAGTGATGACATTAAGATATAGACTCATGTTGTTCTGACTACACACACACACACACACACACACACACACACACACACACACACACACACACACACACACACACACACACACACACAGTTACACATAGAGGCACATACACAAGTTGACTGTTGTGCAATTTGATCCCCTACCTAATTAGTTAGTCCAGCTGCTGAACACAGTACTTGACATTCATGCCATCAGAGAAGTCTAATGTTTTCATTGTCATAGTTGGTCTTTATAAAGGATGACATCTAATGTTGCAGGTAACATATAATGTTATGAGATTTTGTGTTTGCGTTTGTTAACCTAGGTGAAATAAGCTGCCATTAATACATGTTGCAGAAGTGAGACATACATGTACCTGTTTCTCACTAGGTTACACACACACACACACACGCACACACACACACACACACACACACACACACACACACACACACACACACACACACACACACACACACACACATGCGTACACAGACACACACACACACAGACACACACACAGACACACACTCACACACGCACACACACACATACACACTTTTTTGGAAACAGCAGGAATGCAAGTACAAGAGTTGATGTATGTCTGTTCATATTTTAATAAATTGATGTCCACAGTACTAGATTTTTCAGACAATATCACTGTGTTTTGATCAGTGATGCCCAATGGCTAGTGTCAGTATCAACCCATAACAAATATAAAAATGTATTTGTGCTCTTTATTTCTGTATTGTAGTTGACATTGGACTTATTACTGAGATATTTGCAAGTGCATTGCTGCAGGGAACACATGAATCTGTGTAAGTATGTCTTCAGCGAATAACAAGTCTCTTCCCTTCTGCTGTGTTTAAGATTACCTTTTGATGAGATGGAGAATAACTGAACAATAACCACAGAAATACAAGCCAAGCACCAGTTTACACAGCGTATCTTAAAAAAACTGATTTGTGAAAACAATGGCAAAGTGTTAGTGCATGCAAGATTCCGATTTCATGAATACAACTCGAACTTGAGGACTGCTTAGGAATATATGTTGTATGAGAAATAGCTGACAGATACTATGCTGTTTGGAAATATTTTGTCATAACTTTTGTGACATGAAGAACTGTTGCTATTGCCTTCCTGTTTGTGCAGAGTTAAGCAACGAGAAAATGTGGTTCTTTGCTTAAATGGAAAAAATTGTAATATTTCTATTGCTTTGCCTTTTTTTCACACAAACAAATTAAGTGACAATGGGTGGCTGTAAGAACTCTGGATAGTACTGAGTGTACAACAGCAGGTGTAAGAGCAATTAGCTCATGGTCTAAACACAGGGTTCAAATCTAGCTCATTCACATTTTTTTTTTTTTACAGGTAGTGTCAGGATGACATTATATAAGCGTGACCATTACTGGAAATGTGACAAACTATTACTACAGTAAAGTGTGTGTCTAACACAGTTTTTATAATCAATGTCTACCTCTTTACAGGGGTATAACTAACAGCTGCTTGCAGGCCCCACTGCAAATCACAATTTAATTGTGTGTACAGCTTTCTGGAAATGACAAGGGTCGGTACATGCTTTGAAAAAGTTATTTCTGACTCAGCAGATATGGTAGCTATTTGTGTATGGTCATATGTGACATTAAGGACAGTTTACACATCACATTAGATGAAGATTTTACCCATCATTATATAAACGTAGTAAACAGTGTCTGGTATGTTATTTCTAGTTGTTTTATAGTTTTCAATGATTTGAGATTCAATCATCTCAGTTGTCGATCTTCTGGTCTCAGTGTTCTCATCGTCGGTGTTTTGCGTGTCGGTGTTTTAAAGTAGACACATACACATACATATATATATATATATATATATATATATATATGGGTCCATGTCATATGGTCGACTGTTCATTTGACTGAAAGTTCATTTGACTGAAAGTTCATTTGATCGACAAGCATTTTAGGTGGGGGGCTGTGCCCCCCACACCCCCCCTAACTATATATATCAACTCCAGGGTCGCACAACATTGGGGAAGGGGGCAAATGCTTGTCGATCAAATGAACATTCAGTCAAATGAACTTTCAGTCAAATGAACAGTCGACCATATGACATGGACCCATATATATATATATATATATATATATATATATATATATATATATATATATATATATATATATATATACATACACACACACACACAGAAAACAGAAGATTAGAGCCAGTATATGTGAAATAAATTATGTATTATGATAAATATACTTTTATCATTATATTAGCTGTACAGCTTTCCAAATCCAAAATGAGATTGTGAACTGTAACAAGCAATCAGGTGGTGCGGTGGTGTAACAGTTAGGATTGTCACATCATAGCAAGATGTTCTCTGGTTTAATTCCTGCCTGGGGTGCCTTTTTTGCAGAGTCTGCATGTCCTCCCTGCATTCGTGTTTGTTTCCATCCACATTCCAAAGACACACGTCTGGATTATTTCTCCCTGGGCCTCCACTGAAAATGGAGTCTGTCCCAGTAAACAAATGATAAATAAAATAAAAAGTATGCTTTTAAATATAGTACACATAAGTTTGCAACATGCCAATAAAGCCAATGTTGCTGGAATTAAAATTAAAAATTATATTTTTTAAATTTTAATGTATTGAGATAATGGACATAGCTAACCTGTTGGTTGACAGGTTCTGTGAAAACTTCACTCTCATGTCTCCACCACATGTATCCCATGACATACTTACCACCTGTCCCTTACTTTATATCTCTAAACAACAGGTCATAACAGTCCTCTCTAAGACCAAAAACACAACATCTATAAGACCTGAAAACATCCGAGGCTGCATCCCACATGGGTTCAAACAAGAATTAGCAACACCACTGGGTACTCTTGTCAGTCATAGTCTAAGCACTGGCTTCATCCCAGTTTAATGTAAAATGGCCCCCATTATTCCCTTGCACAAAGGTGGTGCTTCCACTGGCCATGGAAACTATAGAATATTAACCTGACTAGGCTTTTCTGCAAGGCCATGGAGCAAATTACAATGAACCTTAGCAACAAAGATATAGGTAATTTCCAATCACTTGACCCTACTCAATTTGGATTTGTCAGAGGGAAGTTCATACCTATTAAACCTGGTGGACTTCTTTGAAACAGTCACCAAGGCCCTGGATGAGGGGATATCTGTGCATACAGCATACCTAGTCTTAGCCAAGGTGTTTGACATTATCCCCCACTCAGGCATCATTGACAAACTCAGCCAGCTAGGTATCAACTCTTATATCATTAGATGGGTTGCTAACTGGCTCACTGATAGAACACATGTAGTCAAGATAGGGGAATCCACTTCAAACAGCAGATGTGTAACCAGTGGTGTTCCACAGGGATCAGTCCTGAGACCTCTACTTTTTAGAATCTATTTCTCCAAAGTACAAGCAAAAACTAAAGATCTGTGGCTGATGACTGCAAACTGTGAGTGGTCATAGAATCTGAAATGATGTCAACATCCTACAAGAGGGTTGTTCAAAAACAAATGATTGGCGCCAAAGTCATGGCCTTAAACTCAATGCAAAAAAAAATGTATTATCATCCCTTTCAGTAAGAGTGATGCCCCATCTAACTGCCACATCAACAGCAATACCCTAAGTACACACTCAGTGATAAGAGACCTGGGTGAACAGGTTGACAGCAATCTTACCTTTGATTACCATGTCTCCACAGTGGTAAGAAGGGCATTCTATATTGCTCATCTCATAAGTAAGGGATTGCAGCCAGAAAAAAAGTAGTTATAACCTCCCTGTACTCTGCCCTCATCAGGCTAATAACTGATTGCAATGCCCCTTTTGGTATGTGCCTTTCTAGGCTCCTGCTGCAATTGGAGAAATCACAAAGGTTCCTCACAAGGAAAATTTAAGGTCTTCAGCATCTGTCCTATGTGAATCATCTGAAGTCATTGTCACTTTATTCTATTTCATACAGACTACTCAGAGGTGATCTCTGCCTTGCATAAAGTCTAATCCCTGACCCTGCTTTATTGGAAATGCTGCATATTTGCGAGTGAAATGGTACATGGCTTACTCACTCTAAAGACCTTATTAGCCTGGTATGTGACATTAATAAAACCTACTGGAGGGACAGATTTTCCTCCCACAGGTTACTACACCTTTAGAACAGACTTCTACTTCATGTCAAACAGAACACATCATTGGCAGTCTTCAAATGCAATCTGGATGATTGGATGGGTAACCATATTTTCACCCTGGGGGGGGGGGTCCACCTGTATCCCTATTGGACATGGGCATTAGGTGCTTTTCGTGGAAACAAGGATAGAACTTGGCTAGGCTTGTAAGGGCCCAAGGACCTAGCAACTTCCCATGATCCTATTTATTACTTGTGGTAATTGAATCCACCAAATCTGAATACACTATTGCAGTTGCCTAATAGAATTACCAAGAGCTATAGAAGAGGCATTCATACTTGCTTTTACAGTTAAGATTTGCATGCTTAAGTTGTTAGTAATGTATGGAAGAGTGGTAATTTTAATATAATCATGTTCATATGTGCATACCTCATCTCTCTCTTAGTCTTTCTAATCTTTCAGCATGTATCTCCCTTTTGGTTGAAATTTCCTGAGCAACTGTAAAATAAAGAAGGAAAGAAAAAGAGACACAAAAGCATTATTCATACCAGTATGAGTTATCTATAGCTGTCCATATCTTTTAAAGTTGCTTTATCTGTAAACTTAGTCAATGGTGGGATGTCAGCTGTCCTAAACTCATCCAGCCACTGGTTGAGTTGAGCCAGCTTGCACTGTTCCAGGTCATTATAAAGGTGTATGCATTGCTTCCCAGTGCATGGTATGCCATTTTCATGGGAGACAGCCTTGGCTAAATTATTCCAAGCCTGAGTCTTATACTGAGACCTGGTATAGTCCCCCTGCAACTGTAGGGCTTTGCTAACAGTGCAATAGGTAGTTTTCTGTCCTCTGTATACCATCTTTGAGCCCTGAATTGGGCCCCATCCTTCCCAGCTCCTGCCATGTGTTTTTCGTTTTGTATAATTGTTATGTTAAACCAGTTACACATATAATGCATATGTTGCCATGTGTATGCTCACTCAATCGGCTATACATAGTTATTGTTATGTATAATTATATTTCTATTATTATTTTTGTTCACAATAACAGTGGGACACTGTTAATTAAAAGTGGAGTGTGCTGGATTAGAACCCTGCCTCACTTGGGTTTTGGCCATAAACCTACACCTTGTGCAACAGAGAAAACTAGGCACCAGGTGTATTTTTTTCACTTAGTACAGTCCAAGTTGCTGACAGCTGTACATCACCACTTAAGCTATTTGTGTGAAGGAAGACAAAGAAAGTAACAATGTTTCTTTTTTTTTCTTCCGCAGTGAACAGTGTTTGGCCACGGGTAAACACTTAGCAAATAACACAGGCAAAAGTGAATATAGATTGTTTCTGTTAATACACATTATGATGGTTATGACAAATGTGGAACTCAAGCCATGGTCTACCTATCTTATCTATA
Source organism: Protopterus annectens (assembly GCF_019279795.1). NCBI lineage: Eukaryota > Metazoa > Chordata > Ceratodontiformes > Protopteridae > Protopterus > Protopterus annectens. The sequence goes on from NC_056733.1 coordinate 1,961,155,304, forward strand.
GTGTACTGCAATGTCTTTACACCTTGTGCTACACATACAGTTGTATCACAGATATCATTTCTGTTGTCATTATCATCTGAGGTGCTGACCACTACACAACTGACATTAATTTTTATATATTTGACTGTGTTTATGCTAAGCCACATGAGGTGTAAATGTTAAAGAAAAATAAATAAATACAAAATAAAGTTAATCACATGTTAAACAATTACACAGCTCTGGATTTGAGCAATGAAATTACAAAACACAGTTGGAGTGTGTTATCTCTCTTTGCCACAGACACAACTTTGCAACATCAATCAAATCATGTGCATACAAGCAATTCACATGTCCTCTACCGTATTAACAGAACATACACTTGTAAATTCTTAATTGGTGGTACATGTGTAGTTTGCATATTTACTGCAACAAGTGATCATAAAACCATTTATGAATATGTTTGCACAAATGCAGCTTTGCCTTCTCTTTAGATTGTGTTCGTTCTTGTGTTATATCTGCTGTAATCTCATACATGCTGTTTATAGTGCATTTTGTATCATTTTCTTTTAAAGGTGTGACAAAAATACATGACAGTGAAAAACAGTTTTCAGCAAAGGCAGGAGAGTTTTGCTATTAGTGATCAAGAATGATAAATGTGTGGTGTTTTGTTTCATTTAAATGCCTGCTGAAGTTAGTTCCACACTCTATAAATGTATTCTCACTGACAATACTCACTGCAGTGAGGGTTATCTGAATTGCTGTTGTGTTTTCCTTCTCTCTCACACTAATCATTCATAGCTGCAAGCCATTAGCAACTAACAATGGTGTAAAGCCTACACTGTTTAATTCTGCTGCATGAAATCCAAAGTTCTGCAGCAATTCTACTGAGTTCACACCTCATTTGCATATTCACAGTGCTCAGGGGGCTGATTCTACACTATAAAAAGTTAATCATGTCAATAGAGAACTAGAGGGTCAGGAGACTAGTGTATTTGGAAAAAAAGCAGAAGATTGGTGCTCCTTTGAAGGTGATTTCTCTGCAGAGAAGACTTACAATTTGGCTACTGTAACAAACGCATTTATATATCCAGCAGAAAAAGGAAATTTTATCTGCATTCATTTCTTATACTTCACTGATGCCATAGGCATTTTTGACAGATATTTACATTGTTGGGCTAGACAGGTTATACTTTTAGCACAACTATTATTTTTAAAATTTAAATTTACAATATTCTATGCTATTGGAGAGAAATTTAATATATGTGTCACTGATGCTGGTATTTTGCTTCTGAGATAGCCCAGGGCAACCTTAATGGGAGTGGTGGGCATATTGAGACGTGACTGGTATTCATAAATTGACTTTTCTTTTGCAAATGTGTGCACATCCTGATAATTGTGTGGAAAGCATATATGCATTAATTCTGTGAAATTCCTTGGTCTGTACAAACCGTTGTTTGTGTGTAAAGGGGGAGGGTGAGACAACCACCTAAAGTTTAGTTAGCCTGAATGAAAAGTGTGTTTTAAGTGCTTAATGTTGACAAAAGGGTACACAGACTAATTATTTTGTAAGTTGTAAATTAGTTATATGATATTTGTCCGTTTTATCCTTCTCTGTTTTATGCCACATAGGATTATGGCACCTAAGCCTACAAATCCACAAAAACTCCCTTTCAAGTAATGTGGAAAATAAATTGATAATACAGGGCCTGAGGCATCATGGAGCCTTTCTGCTTGACAGAGGATGCGGGGATATGGCTGCCAGAAAGGAGATCTGGAACTAGTTAGTCAATGATGTCAATACAGTTGGAGGTCACAGTAAAAAGTATGATCATGTGTGTCACTGGACCACTGATATGATTTCATCAGCCCAGAGGAGAGTAGCTGCAGTTGTCTGAGAACAGCTGGCTGCAAGGGGTGGTCCTGATGCCGAGCAAGTACTAACACCAAATGAGAAGTTCCTGTCCACTGTCAGTGATCATGACAGCTCAGTGCCAACTGCACATCATGTGCTTGATGTCGGTGTCTATGTGGCTTGAAGGACAAGTTTTCCAAGGAGCAGCTTCCAGGTAAGCTTACATATGGCAACATTTATGTTTGCTTGTAGAATAAAATATATAATTTGACTACTACTTCCTGTGAAAACAAAATTTTGTATCTGTTTCTACTAATAAGTAATATAGTTATACAAGACAGCTGTTCAGTACACATTAGTGTGGATGGACTTCTCATCCATGTTTCAGTATCAGCTATTTCTTACAGGACATATGGGCCATTGTGTATTCAGTGTCCCCCTGTATTATTCACATTGTGATGCTTAATTGCCTTCCTTTCCTTGCTTCATTTCTTTCAATACCATCCTGGCTGGAAAGTGTGGACACATCTGCACACGGTAAGCATATGTTTATTTGCTTATTACTAAGTATTATTTAGATAAATAATTATTTGTATGTATGAGGAGGATGTAATGGATGCCTGTATTTCTGTACCACCTGTGATTGTTTGACCAGTGTTGCTTTTTCATCACTTATGTTAGTTTAATATTTAGTATAGTAGTAATTTCATTTCTGTGTTTGTTGCTTATTATTACAGGTGATCCTGACACTGGAAGTGTAGTACAAATGAAGGCACAGTTAGGGAGTGCAAAGGTTGACTCTGACATTGAGGCTGTGGCACACACATCCCCTGTATTTCCTTCAGACACAGTCACTATGCCTATGCATACCCAGTCAACTGACCCTTCAGATATTGGACAGGTTGAGGGTGACACACTTGATCTGGATGGCATGGTTACTGTGGTTTCAGTGCCAGTTGACTCTGGCCATAACCAAAGTGTGGGTGAGGTGCTATGCTGGAGGGTTGGTATGGGTGATCAGAGGAGACCTGTTGTCTATCCTCCACCTGATCCAGGTGTGTCATTACGTTCCACTTGATGTATGTTTAGGGCATGGATGCACAGACGCATTCCATTAGGGCTTCTGAGAACATGCTTAGGGTTCTAGATATGGCCCAGGCTGACATGCATGACTGACAATGCTGTATGACTGAGTCAATGGACCAGATGAATGACATGATGGAGTGGACTGTGTCTGTGATGGAATGTCTGCTGGGAGGGGTCAGCATCCACATGACTGTAGGTCCGCAGTATCATCTGTTGTTAGGCAATGTGGCCATGCATGATCCCTCTCCTGTACCGGCACTGCTTTTACTGCTCCATCAGTGGTTGAGGTGTCCACACCCAGATGTGGTAGACACGGGGTTGTAGATATGGGCATATTGTTAGGCGAGCTCATCCAGCAGACATCTCTCATGTCCAGGCAGCACCAGCATATCTGACCATGGGCATGGATGTGCCAGTGTAACTACTAGCAGAGTCAATTCTCATGGCTAGGCACAATAACTATGAACTTATACCTTTATCATGCATGACTCAGACCTATCCAAAGTTTTAGGAAGTAGTTCAAGCACAGAGCTTGGCTGTGTTCATGCACACACTGACACACCCATTTCACATCGAGTGCCCTTACAGACATCCTCACATAACAGGTACACAAGGCATTCATGAGACTTGCAGGTCATTCTATCTCAGTGGCTATTGATAATTATCTGCAATTCTGTATGCTTATCTTTCTTTCAAACATGTTCACTACTTTTGTGTCAACCTTTGCCTCCTGCCCTCCCCCAAACCCCACCCTGTGCAACTGATGATAACTGTGCCATCACCTTGTTTCTATCATTTGGATTCAGGGATGCATATGCATTTTTTTCTGATGCACAGGGTGTATAGCTAACTATGTGCATAGTATATATATTGGTGATGCTGTTTTTATACTTTTACTGTATTCTTACAGACTTTTTACTGTTGTGAATACTACCTTGAAGTCATTGATATGTCAGTGAGGCTTGTTGCTCCACTTGTTAGAATGTAGGGATAATTAGACTTTGGACTATTTTTTTTATTTTGTGCATTTTTGATGCATGATAGCTGACAAACATCAGAAATCTATCAAAATAAGTCAGTCCTGTCACATATTCATGTCATTGCTGGACAACTCGCAGATATTCTACTTAGGTACATTTTCAAGTAACAGTAATTAATGGGTAAGAACACATTTATTTTCCATTTCATGGTTCAGCACTTACCTTGACAGTCCTTCAGTTACAACTGTTGTAATTCTGTCCTGACTCTATCTAATGCTATCAGTATACAGCCATTACATGGGTAAGTAAAGGTCGTGAGAATTGCCTGGTATCAGTTTTACTTAACGCATGTGCATAGGATGAAAGTTCCACCCCTTAAGTTGTCAGCATGTGTGCTATCCATTGCCTGTTGGCCAGGTCAAGGGTGTATTGTGCACACCTACATATAACTACACCCATAGGGTCTAGTGGTTCCTTCTCTGAGTCCTCACCTGCTGGTGGCTGTGTTGATCTTACCAGTAGTGGTGGAATGTGTGCCTCTTCTCCGTGGTGTTTCTGTCACAGATGTTTTCTCAAGATATTTTTGCATAGGATAGCACAGACCACAGACAGTGATAATTTTGGCACAAATACTGGTAAATTACTGCAGGTCCCCCAATGTATCTAGGCACCAAATCCATGACTTAAGCAGCCCAAACACACATATACTTTTTGTTTCAGTATGTGCCTCATTATAGCATTCCTCCAAGAGTGTGTGTCCATTTCTATTGGGCGTCATCAGCCATGGTTCAAGTGCATAACCTGCATATCCCAGTAAATGGCCTTGTGGGATATGCCCTCAGAAAATCTCTGGTGGAGCTGTGAGTTGTGCCAGATATGGGAGTCATGGTAACTTCCATGGTTGCTAGAACACACATTAAGGATGATACCGTTAGCATTGCAGATGACATAGCAGTTAATGGGGTGGAAGCCTTTCTGTTGATGTAGATGCTTCCAAGTTCCCTGGGTGGTGTTTTGATCTCAATGTGCATGCAGTGTATGGTGCCCAAGACTTCAGGGACGTGTGCTATAAGGCAGAAATCCTACATAGCTGTAGGTCTGTCCCCACGGGTACAGTCACAGGCATGCTGTATCATAGAATTCTGGAACTGATGTAGGATCCTGGATGCTGATGCCTGTCACACCCCCAGCATGTCCGCTGTTGGTCTCTGGAAGGTTCCTGTAGCTAATATTCTAAGTGCTACACACATATTAGTCACCACGGGTGTTGGTTTCCTCTTGGTATGCCCTTTATTTAGTTGAGGACAGCAGAGGTTGCTGGAGTGTGTATAGATCTACCCAGTAGCACTCTACTATTTCCGCCTCATACAAACCATGAAGCATTAAATGGGGTCTTAACACACTTCTTCTTCTTCTTGCCCAATGTCTATCAGCAGCAGCATAGACTTGAGTCTGTTGTACATGCACATGCAGAAGAGCAGCAGCAGCCTCTGACTTTCTTTCATGTAGTGTAGATTCCATGGCTGTATTCCACTGGGTTTAGTAGTTCAAGGCAAAAACCTACACTGAGTGTATACAATTGCTTTATGGCTTGGTAAATAGTTCTGCCATCTTGGATTGGTTGATTAGAATACAGTTCAGCTACTTATGCTCTAATTAGCATACAACAATGTTTACCATTTTTATCCAGCTCTACATATCATGTAGAAATGCTTACTGAATACAAATAAGTGCACACTGCATTAGCGAGCCATGTAGGGTTTATTGAATCCAGCCCTTGAAGTTAACATTTTCACAAACTTACAAATTCAACTATCATCCTTCTAGATGAGTATGTTGTCAATGTTTATTTTTCAAATATGTTGTGTTTAGACCAAATATTTTCACACAAATGATCGATCACTTGTGTTTTAGATCATAATATTCAGATTAATTTTGTGTTGTACATATGTAAAGTCAATCAATTTACATATGGCTGTGTATGTGTGCATATATGTGTCTCATGAAACAGTGAATACTTATATGAATGGACTTCTAATCAATGATCAGTTTAGAGTGAATGTTCATATGAGTGAATGCTCAAAAAATTGAACAATTATTACTTTGTATTTTTTGCAGGGGGATCAAGCCATCCTGCACCCCTACACCCCCTGCTATTTATATATACTAACTTTGTGATCACACAACAGCCAGATAAGGGCAACTTCCCCTACCCAACTGTACTGTGATCCCATTCAGAAGACTGCCAGCAGAAACTCACTAGGAATAATGTTAGCTCACATGAGTGTTCACTTTTTTTTTACAGCACAAAAAAGCATTCACTCGAGTGTGCATTCGCTCTCCTCTTTATTGTAGCCATATATACATACACACATGCATATAAAACGCACACATGCAAAAATGTAAAAATGCAACCATGTAAGTCCATAGGAGATTACTAACCTAATGACTTAAGGGGCCTTACAAGCCTAGCCATTATAACCCGATTTTACTCAATATATGGCCACTAGGGGCAAGAGTATGGTATGGATCTATGCCTGTGCATTGAGCATCTTACAGACTGACCCTGCCCATAAGAGACTTAGGCACTACTCCAGCTGTGAATTTGAAGCTACCCATTCATTGATCTAAGTTTTGTTTTAAGTGGGTTAGGGAAGGGTTCATCCTAATGTGAATAGGAAGCCTGTTGCAAAGAAGGCACAAACTCTGAGACACATATCTGTCTGTCCAGCATGTTTTGTTTGAGTCACTGACTAATTTTAGATCCCTCGATTGGGTGACACTCATGCTGTTTCATTTGCAGATGTGCAGCAGCTCCATCAGGGCTGGATTTGTTAGTGTTTTTAGGTTAAGCATAGATTACAAACACATCTCGCAGATACGTTTTATTGAGTGCACAAAAAACATGGGGTGCTTCATTCTCCATAGAATTTCTGCTATAACATAAGCATAGGTTACCTCTTAATAGTCAGTAGGAGACAGAGTAAAGGGATAGGGCTTTTAGTCTCTCCACAGAGTTCATGTTGTTTATACCTTTTTATTTTCTTTAGCGGAACCTCTGAGGTCACTTCAGCTGCTGTAAGTGCCTAGACAAGTTCATGCCAAATGGCACATTGTACTTGATTATTGGTCTAATGAGGGCTGAGTACAGCGGGACTATAATTTCCTTGTATCTGGATGCCATACTTTTACTTATAAGTTGTCCCACATAAAAGGACTTCCTCCCCACTGTGGTCACATGGCAGTCAAATTTCAGGCTACTATCTATCTGTATCTATATCTCACACCTCTGAGTCTACTCTTAGGGATGTGATAGTGATGTTGTAATTCACTGGGGTATTTGACTTCCCAAAGGGTATGATAATGCATTTTTTCACATTTAGTTTTAGACCATGGTTCTGGCACCAATCATTTGCCTGATCCTCACAGTAGATGCACTCAGTGGAATCACAGCACAGAATCGAGCAATAGATAAAAATCATATAATGAATTTCAATGCATTGAAAAAGCCTCTGCAGTGAAATGTTTTTGCAGTTACTTTCTACTACAAAATGTGTGATATTCATATATGTATACTACCTATCCCTAATATATATATATATATATATATATATATATATATAAGGTAGTGCTACAGAATCCTGAAAGACCAAAATCTTGAAAGTTCGAAATACTGAAAACTCAAAATACTGAAAATAATACTGAAAACACACAGGATACTAACACTTATTATATTCCAGCACAAGTACATACAGAAACAAATAAAAGATAAACCATATTACTCTTCTCCAAGTATAAGTGTGTGGGGGGGGGCAAGATCCCCCCGCTACTTAAATATATCAACTCCAAGATTGTACTTAGTGTAGTGAAGTGCAATCTTAGAATTGATATATTTAAGTAGCAGGGGGTGTGGGGAGCTTGCCCCCCTGCTTTATAGTTGAAGGGTAATATGTTTCTGTATGTACTTTTGCTGGAATACAGTAAGTGTTTGGTATCCTGTGTGTTTTCAGTATTATAAGATTCAGTATTTTGAGTTTTCAGTGTTTTGAACTTTCAAGATTTTGGTCTCAGGATTTTGGGTTCAGGATTTTGTAGCACTCCCATATATAGATATATTGATATATATTAGAAGTTTTACAGATAGGTGGCCGATTTTCTTTATTGTTTTCAAGAAGAGAACACTGGGAAGGATGTAAGGGAAGGAAAAGGTGAATGTGAGAAGTTGAGGACATGAGAGCACGCACACACACACTCACACACACACACACACACACACACACACACACACACACACACACACACACACACACACACACACATAAATAAATCAATAAAAAGGAGGGAATGACTAAAAATGTAGGTGCTATGGCTTTGGGGGATTCAGTGGAATTATGGACACACAAATACTGGTGATGGGGAGGGTTAGATTGTGAATAGAGCAATAAAGTGGCATGAAAGGAAGGGAAGCAACAGCTTGGGTGAATAGTGTGGTGAAATGAAACAATGTTCTGCATGCTCTTGCCTTAGAAAGGCATGTGGTCGATTGTGCTCAAATCCATGATTATCAGCACATAATGCATGATTGCCATTTACATGTCACAGTAATGACTGCATTACACATTACTTAATTTTGAGTATACCTAGCAGCAGGTAATGCTGTGTGAGAAATAGACATATATCAACAGTATTTTAAAGAAATTACACACACACATAACCCTTGCAGCAGTAACATGATGCCATGGCTTTATATATCCAAATATCTCACAATTTTAGCAACACTTGCACTGTGGTGCATTCATTCTTCACAATATACTGTAGCTTCTATAGTCCCATAGTCATGTGTTCAAACCCCCCATTGAATGACTGTGAGCACTGTCTGTCCATATGATGTTATGTATGACTGGCATCCACAGCAGCTATTATGTGTAAAGGAATTACAGTGGGAGTAGTCTCCCCATCTCCTTTATCTCATAAAAATGTATTGCAAAACAATAATATGATGTAATAACTTTACATAAGTGGAGTCTCAAAACTACATTAAGACTTCCACTGTGATACGTGTGATCCATACATATGTCATTAGTCAGTGGACTTGCATAACTTAATGTTCAGCAAAGGGCACTAGTATATGCATGTTTCAATATTACAAAAACAACACCACATGAAGTTATCAGTTTTTCCTTTGGAGAGGGAAATATAAACTCATTCTGTAATTTACTGGCAGAGGAACAGTTGTCTCGCAAATGTTGTGGTTTGAGTGCTTCTGTAGCACATGCATTCAGTAATGACTTGTACAGCATATCTACACAAACAGAATGTGGTTCAGTTCTGGGACAGTGTGGTTTTAAAACAACAGAACAGCAGAAACAGCATTATTGGCCAAGAAGCATTTATATTGCCCTGCTGACAGTTGTGTTAATATTAACACAGTTAGACCGTGTCATCATTCTGACAAAATGATGTTGTATGAATTAACATTAATTGTCCATTCTTCTTCAAACATTAATTTAATTTATTTGTGATAAGATCCAGTGATATGTCATGTGGCAGATAGTCAATGCACAGCTCTGTAGGATTTGTAGTATAATAGGAAGGGGTGGAATCTGGTATCATGTGTCTTTCAGATAACTGTGTCTTAGGCAAATAAAGTATTTATGGCACAATCTGAGAGAAACACATTTTTAAGGTATCACCCTCCACAGTAGAGGATCTATCCTCATTACAATAGGAAAGTGCTATAAGCCCTTCTAGTGTGTTTGTCCTGACACTCACTATGCCTATTTCTGTGGTGACAAAGGGTTGGTATGCATCTTTCTGATATCTGTCCCGCAGTGTTGAGTATGTCTTTGATTGTTCAAAGGCATTACTTAACTTACAAATAATAATACTCTGTTTTGCAAGTCTTCATCCAGAAATGTATGTATTACTGTAATGCTTTTATTCACCCTTTATATACTGTATGACATTAAGCAAGATCATCATAAAGTGTGACTGGGCCTGTGTTAGAACACTTTTATGTGCTTGTGTTGTTCACATGCTGTTATGGTAGGGTTCACTGTAAATTCTTTTGAGCATGCCCAATATGATCATGTAGCACATGCGTTGCATTTACAAACTAAGACCTTGAACTACTGACATGTCATCAGATCTGTGCTGTCATTTGTCACTTGTGAATTCTGAGTGTTATGTTATGGTTTAGGATGTACCTGAATATACAACACATGCTTGCCTCATGCGTGTTTCAAGGTAATATACCCTATGTGCCCCCTATCTGTGGTTGCCAAATGACAACAAATTACAAAATATGTCCTTTTCTAATGTGCATGACACAACAGCTGTAGGGCACATTTCTTGTTGTTTATGAATGATAAAGTGGTGAATACAGCAGTGCTGTCAGTTATCATACATACAGTATATTCCCGGTATATGCACGTCATATTCAATAACTGCAGCCTATGTGAATAGCCCCTAATATATCCACTGTCCTTGCTGTTATCTCAACTTATATCTCAACTTAGTATGTCCATTATTATTTATGTGCATTGGTCAAGAATTGTGAGCAGGATTAATTATTATTATTATTATTATTATTATTATTATTATTACTACATCAGTATGGAAGTATTTATGTTTAAAATGTTTCTTTGTCGCATAATCAGACTTGACTGCATTGCCTGAGTACTTTTTCTCCATTCACTCTCCCCTCTTACTTATATGCCTGCACAATCACCATTTTATTTCATGAATATTCTGCCCCTTTAACATGCCCTGCATCTTAACTCTTGTAATCAGACCACCCTTACTTCATATATTTCTTACATAATAGGTTTTCTTACAACCAAGCTGTTTGTTTACGTTGTGTGCTCATGCTTCCATGATTCTTTTCGTGACCACCGGCACTGCTGACCATAAAAAGATGATTGTAAGTGTGTAAACGTGATGTGCACTGTGCATATTCAATTGGCACTGCTGATCTTCTTGCAAATGTACTTAAATCATGTAGGCTTCACGTGAAACCTGCACAATTCCTAATGAAGCCCAGGAATAGCCATACAAAGTAATTCTGAAAGCTTCCTGCAAAATATTAGAACAAATATATTATAGGTCTTCTATGAATGCTGCAAACAAAAAAAATGTTAAAGCATCCTGTTCCTGTCATTGCATAGCCTTATCATGTCACATATTACTTTTAGTAAGTAGAAAAACCCTACAACATTTATCTTTGTGAATTAATTCTACAGTTTTCAAGGAAGAAAGCATATGGACTACCAAAATAAGTTAGGTTAAGTAATCTATTACTGGTAAAGAAACTACCAACTAACTAGGCAAGCACTTTAACAAAAGATGGAAATGACTTTGAAATGTACTATACGACAGTCAATAAGATGAACTACATACCTGTGATGAGTCCATCTTTATCAATTATTTTATCAGATACAATGATAAGCTAACAATAATAATACATATAATCATTTTTTGAAGCAAGTACTATTAGACTGAGAGGATGATGCTGAAAAGCAAACTATTGGCTATTATTATGCTCTGTATTTTGCAGAAATGAAAACTGATCAGTTTCATAAAGTAACCTTACCATGTTTTGCCATGCAGGTCTGTTTTCACCACTTTACAGACTAGGTACAGATTCATAAAGGTTATCTGTCACAAAGTGTACACTATGAGTACACCTAGTGTAACCTTTCTGAGTGAGTAGACAGCACAATCATTGTGCCAGCTCTGTTCTTGACTTCAGAAAGTGTACACAAAGTGGATACATAGTGTAAACTTTGTGATAACCTTTATGAATCAGGCCTATAGTATGCTCATTTCAATATTGTACATTGTGTGCTTAAAAGCTGTTAGTCTCCATGTTCAATGCTCTGTCCACATCTGTATTTATAAAATACACATTAAATGGTAAGACAGAATGCTCTGTCCTCATCTGTATTTATAAAATGCACATTAAATGTTGACATTTTTTCAATGTCATATCATAACATTATGAAGTATAATGTACTTTCTGATAGATGTATAATTATGTGTCGGAGAATGCAATATTTTTGGCTTTGCATCTTCACATGTCCCTAGTATATGACTGCTACAGAATGGCCCATGTTATGTCTTTTTCTTCCAGTTTTATTATGACGTTTGCACACTAGTATTACAATATAGGCCCTTAAAAGGTAGATTTTGTTTCTAACCTAACATTTTTCTAGTCCTTAAATCCTTCTATTTGGCTGTATAAAAACAGTTCATATCTCGCATAACTTAAAAAAGGGAATTTGTAAACAAGGTGACAAATGTATAAATAAAAGATCTGTCATCTCATAAAAAATATTATTATTCATGCACCTGCAGAAAAGGAAAACATAGTGAACCTTTCAGAATGCAAATGCCATACATCACAATGGTAAATGGCTGGCACATCTTAATGTGAACAACATATTAAATATTATATCTTCAGAAATGCTAGATGAATTAATTTTATCTGACAGCTTTGTTTTCCATAATGCCATGCTGAATTATGAAAAAATAGTCAACTGTAAGTCAGAAACATTAATATCTGTAGTATATGGATATACAATTATTAAAGTGATAGCATCACTTTCCTTTACTTTTCAGGTTCCAAACTGGCTTCACTCATTCTTAAAAGCTGTTGTTGATGTTCTGATATTTAACATTTTATAAACAGAAGGACAGTGTGTGAAAACATGGCAAAATATGGAAGCACAATTGTATTATAATTCATACCCTATATTTCTGTAGAAAACAACAGAATGCAAAGAAAGGAGAAAAACAGTCACTTAGCATTAATATTTTATGTATTAGATCAAGGAATATTAAGGTGCTTTACACGCAGTGCCATTCTAGTCATGAAGAAAACTACTCTGCATGTGTCACCCTTCACAACCACTGTTCTATAAGACTTAGAATTTTGGATATTTTATTCAGTTTTTTTTTTTTGTATGCTTTAAAGGTATTGTCAACTTTAGTTAATTAGTCCAACATTTAAGAAATATTCTGACACCATTAAAATCACTGACTCAACCATGTAATCTTGTTATGTGCTCTGAACTTAGTACAGAATCCTGGAATCATTTGTTGTGTAACTGAATAATGCCAAAAAAGAGGACAGAATATTGCAAGACTAGGTGCTGATAGACACATTGTGACTACATTCCTTATATGTTTAGGTCAACATTACTTTAGAACATCTATGCTTTACAGACTTTGTAAATTCATTCTTTAAGACTTGAATTGTTAATAGGATCTTAGGTTCATACCAGAATATTAAGCTAATGGCCCAAATGGTGGCTTTTGAAACCTACCCTTGCTTCCCTGAAGTATCAGAGCGGTATTAATCTCTTAGATTGTGTGGGGGTATATCATCTTAGCCTGAGTGGCTGAGCATTTAAAAGTGTCACAAAAAATATTATATGGTTTACAAAACAAATCCTATGTGGACCACCTCAAAGCCTTGTCCTTCTACTCAGTCTCCTACAGGCTGCTATGAAGTGACCTATCCCTAGCGTATAAAGTATCTTTTGATCCAGCCTTAATGTAGCAATAACACATCAGCAAAACAAATAACATCAGAAACACCCAATCCAGGGACCTTAACCTCACTTGCAAAGTAAATAGGATATTCTAGAGGGATAGGTGTGTGTTTCAGAGGCTACTCCTTCCCTGAAACTAGCTTCCCTTCCCATCTACATGAAGCAAAGTTCTTACTTGCACTTACTCAAATAAAACTTGGAACAGTGGATGGAGAAAGACCATAGTTACTACCCCATTGTTTCAATATTCACTGATTATTTCAATGTAACTTCCACATGAGGGCATGAAGAAGCAGTGTTATCAGTGCATCTAAATTAATGATTTGTGCTACATGGACAGTAATTTCATTTGTCTGAATAGGTTGAAAGTTTGAAATAATTTAAGTAATCTGTGTTACACATTTCATGCTCCTTCATTTGCACCACATAGAACTATCAGTGCAAAATCATAAAATACTGAATAGTTCTATTTTATTAATTTAATCACTTTTATACTATGTGCTAGCTAACAGCTTGAGTAATGGCAGGATTTAAAACACATAACACATGGTCACAAGAGATGTGGTGAAACCTCTATGAGGTATATATTCAAACTCATTTCTCTAGAAATAAAGACATGCCACAAGATCACTCTACTTTGCTCATTAGGCATAAATCTACATACCTATATGTGACATTCTCCTTTTCAAAAGCTATGGCTGTATTATATTTATTTATTTTATCTTTTGTTGATGGGGTTATACCCATTAGGCTTGTGGGCACTTTTCAAGCGAAATCCAAGGTGGTATTTATGCTACTAGGAGATATTTGTGTGGGACATTGGGGGACTTATCCTACTCTTTTCAATTAGTTCCATGAGATCTTTTGCATCCATTTAATCTACCACTGACTTAAGCTGGCAGTTCATTGGTTTAATGTCTCCTAGAAATGGTGAAACAGTTAGGAGTGCCGACCCCCCCCCCCCACACTTAGGTTGCACTGCAGTGTCAGCAATTTGAAAAATAATCCAATCTCTTATAGTGGGAACAGAATGCATGCCTTCTGATCTTTTAGCACCACTGGTCAGTATACTACCTGTTGAACCAATGACACTGGCTATAAACAAACATCTCTGAAACATAAAGTAATATGTTGCAATAACTAATGTTATCTTAATCTAAACTTTATACTATTACATTAAAAACAAACTTATAAATGCATTAAAATGTGTCTTGGTAAATAAAACTTTTCAGTATTAAGAATAAATAAAAAAAATAAATAAAAAATAAATAAAAGAATCATCTTTTTTATTTTGGAAGATTACTTTTATCTCTGGTTTCTCCAATGATATTCTACTACTAGAGATTTTCTCACAAAAAGAATGACCTCAATAATCAGGATTTTATTATATAAATTCAGTTAATTCTTTTTTTCTGAAACAAGATGTGTGCAGATGGTGAATGATAGCATTACACATGCTATAAAATGCTTATAGGTTCATAGGTAGGTACTAGGCTATCGGACCTAGGGCCTATACAAGCCTAGCCATAAAGGTACCATGGCTTTCACCACCCAAGAAAATTATTTTCCTGCGCCCCTGTCAAGCAGAGCCACAGAGGTGATCCCCAGGGTGAATTTCCTATTTCTCATCCAATCATCAAGATTTTTCTTGAAGAGTGCTAATGAGGTGCTTTGTTTGATATAGATAGGTAGTTTGTTCCAGAGTATGGGACGTCTCTGGGACAGGAATCTATCCTTCAAGCATGTTCTGTTTATTGTGGTGACAAGGTTTAGGTCCCTAGAGCATGTAGCTCAGAGGGATTGGGATTTCTTTAAGTGGAGCATGTACAACAGCTCTGGGTTTGACGTAGCTTTGTATGTTAGGCAGAGATTGCCTCTGAGTAGGCGATATGTGACAGAGTAAAGCTGCAGTTGTTTTGAGACTGTTAGCATAGGGCATCTGTTTGAGGCCATTAATCTTCTTTGCGAGGTATTTCTGCAGGCTTTCCAGTTGTTAAAGATGTCTTGTGAGGTACATACCAAAAGGAGCATTGTACTCTATAATAGGTCTAATGAGTGATGAGTAGAGGGGAACAATGACCTATTTTTTCCTGGATGAGAAACACTTTGTGATGAGGTGTGCCACATAGAAGGATTTCCTGACTACGGTGGTGATATGATTATCAAAGGAGAGACTACTGTCACCTGTATCCAAAGGTCTCTTATCACACTTTCAGTGTTAAGTAGACTACCACCTATGTGGTAGCTCATGGGTACAGAGTTTTTACTAACAGGGATGAAAATGCACTTTTTGGCATTGAGCTTGAGGCCATGGCTTTGACACCAGGCATCTGTCTCAGTGAGGCCCTTTTGTAGGCTGTCCACATTGTTAGGAGTTTCAATTATAGCTCCTAGTTTGCAGTCATCTGCAAACTTCGTTAGCCAAAGACCTTCTGTGTTAGCCTGTACTTCAGAAAAGTAGATACCAAGCAGGAGAGGACCCAGGACTGAACCCTGTGGTACTCCACTTGTCACTCGTCTGAAGTCAGATTTGGAGTCTGCGACTTTCATAGTGTGGGTTCTGTCAGTGAGCCAGTTGGTAACCCATTTTGTGACATAGGGATTTATACCAAGTTTAGTGAGTTTATCTATAATTCCAGAGTGGGGGATGGTCAAAAGTCTTGACAAGATCTAGATAGGCTGTGTGAACCACCTTACCCTCATCTACGGCTTTGGTGACTGCTTCACAGAAGTCAATCAGGTTTAGGAGACATGATCTGCCTTTTACAAACCTGAACTGGGTGAGGTCCAGAGTTTGGGGATTACCAATGTCTTTTTTTATAAGTTCCATGATGATATGTCCCATGGCCTTGCAAACCAGACTCATTAGGCTAATGGGGTGGTAGTTCCTGGGGTCCATGGTGGCTCCCCCTTTGTGGAGTGGGATAACTATCGCTGTGCACCATTCAGTGGGCACAAAGCCTGAGGTGAGGCTATAATTAAACATGGTACTTAGGTGGGGTACCAGTTCATTCTGTAGTTCATGTAGAACTTAGCCTGGGATATTGTCAGGTGCCATGGATGCTGTGTTCTTGGTTTTGGAGAGTGTGGTTTTACCTGTGCAGCCGTGATTACAGGAACTTTACATTTTTCCGGTATAGAGATGGGCCCTTTAGGGGGTGAGAGGGGGGTGAGGTTAGCACTGAACCTATCTGCCAGGATGTTGGCAATATCAGTTGGCTCTGTATCTTTAGTGTCATTGTGCTGTAACTCAGAGCAGATCTGAGTGTTGTGATTGAGATTCTTGATATAGCTATAGAATGCTTTGTGGTTGTCTTTAAAATTGGTGGCGATTTTGTTTTCATAACTAGCTTTGAAGGATTTTATGATATTAAATCATATGGCATAAAAATGCCAATCAAGTGAGCAATAATGCTCTTTCCTTCAGCATGCATTAATAATGAGCTATTTTATTTAATCCGAGATAATTGCAGGCCTCCAACCTAACTTGTCAATGATATTCCTTGGCATCAATCATAATCTCTCTACCCCTAATGTGTACATTAACAACATCAGTCATATAAGAATGAAACTCCTTAAATTTAAACCATATAAGAGAATGATTAAAATGAGCATCATTTTTATTTTTGAATTCATGGCATTATCATGCTCATGTATTCTCATCAATAGTTTTTGTAGTTTCCTACAAATATAAAGTGCTGGACAGTGCCCACAGTATGCAACATAGGTATATTACATTTCTAAAGATACAATTAAAATGGCGAGGTAACTGGTATTCCTTATTTTGAATTTTATACACATCTGCATTCCTCTTTATATGTTACTCAGAGGACAGAAAGCTACCATTCTTCTTTGTTGCATTTTTTACAATTTTATTACTGTGTCTGTTGAAAATGGATCTTATGCTCCGTCTTATTTTAATAATAAATACAGTTTGTGCACCTAAAATATTTGGCATTTCATCGTCATCATCAGCTCTCTTTTTTACATTTTTACCTGGAGTTCTGATTTCTGTGTCAGCTGTCATTATCTGTCTTGATTTGGTGCCAATCTCCTACCTTCCTTGACAGTAATGCTTAACAGTTACAGGGATTATCTCATACAGTTCAGCCATTTCATTAGTGAATGTCTTTATCTGTCTTTTTTTCCTATTTTTCCCAAATCTGCTATCTCATCATGCATTGATAAAAGTCTGCAGTTACTAGAGACAGATTTCTTATTCTCAGTATGGTAAATACTATAGGGCATCACTACTGAAGATACATGCCATTTTTTCTTTTCTATTTACAATGTTAAATGTTTGAGTTCTTCCTTTTCTTTGCCTCTTCAAAAATGTTATCATTTACTAGACAAGCAGGATGTTGTCTGCTCAAAACGTTAACTGTTAGTTGTTCTTTTACAGATCTAAAACTTTCATCACTAACTGACATCTCACTAGTGCTCGCAGCCTGTCCTGTAAAAATATTTATCTTCATTGTTTGTGGCTGCAAACTACTATTGAAATGTAGGAAACCTTTTTAAGTAATGTGCTATATCAATCTATATAGATAGATATAGATATATATATATATATAGAGAGAGAGAGAGATGTATACATCTCTCTCGCTCTCTCTCTCTCTCCATATATATATGTATATATATATATATATATATATGTATATATATATATATATATATATATATATATATATATATATATATATATATATAAAGAGAGAGAGAGTTATGTATCCATAATAAACAAGGGGCTGGTTCACAAGTTGTAGAGCACATGCCTGCAATCTGACATAAGTTCATCAAAATCTGGAATATACAGGTCAGTCAAAAAATATGAAAATGTTTCCATAATTTTGACCAGTGTACCACCTATGAAGCCAAATGGGAACACTATGAAATAATCTGTAGCAACACCGTTAATAAAATAGTGACCAGCAAGTTTATAGTGCTGAGATGTGAAAACTCTACTAGTATTGAGTTTGGCATGGGTTGATACTGTGCATGACCTGACAGAGCATGGCTGGGTACTTGAGACTACAGCGATCTTCCTGGAAAGGAACACTCTCTTCTTAGAGGAAATCTTAAATAGATAATCCGCATAGTTCTCATCCATTTAAACTCTGATATTCCAGAAACCAGCATGCCTTCCCCGATGTCCCAGCCTTCACCTGCTTCATGTCAGGGAACAGGCTTCCTAATCAAACCATATCTCACAAGCGCTGAGAGAGCAGGAGTTAAATAAGATGGAATATCATGTTCAAAGTAGGGAGCAGTGACCAGTTGCTGTCACTGGCCAACTCATTTAGACCACTGGCCTTGATCTGCATAAGGAGTGGGGAGTCAGACCAAAGAAAGAAGGTGTAACAGTACTCCAGTGATGGCACTCTCATCAGCTCAAGACTTTGAGAACAAATAAGTGGCAGTTCCAGAAAAAAATGGAACAGGATGTTGTTGGACAAGGAAAGCAATTCACTAGTACAGAAGACATAAGTAACAACAAACTCCCCCTAGAGAAGATTAGATGAAATAAACAAAAATCATAGAATAATCATTCCACCCAGATATATTTTTATGATTCTATAATATGATCTTATTCAAAGAAATAAAAAAAATAATATTAGCAGTCAGACTGCTTCCAGTTCTTTTAAATTGTTATAAGTAATGAAGAAATTATCACCCTAACCCAACAACACATTATTACATCAAACTTATACTCCACAGATGCTAAAGCAAGATAACAAAATGTCCATCAAGTGAATCAGACAAAGGTGCTCCATTCACCCACTTGGCAGATTCACTTAATTTAGCTTACACACCCATGACCAGTGCATCTATATCATAACATCGACATTTTAGGTTGTCAAATCCTAAAACATAGACACCTAAGCATTGAAAGCTAACAATAGTGAATGGCCACATCATCGAATTCAGGTGGCCGTCCATAAACAAAATAAACAAACACACCCAAACGTACTGGGGGGCTTCTCCCCCCACACCCCTCTATCTAAATATACCAACTCTGAATCACTCTACTTTGGGGAAAGTGCAAATCCCTGATAATGGCCATGCAAATTCTTTCCCAAGGAAAGAATTCGATGATGTGGCCGTTTGATATTGCAAGCTTTTGGTACTTAGGTGTTGATGATTAAGCATTCGACAACCTAAGCTGTCGGCAATTCAATAGGAACCCTGACCAGTCTGTAAGACCAGGCCATATACAGATATTTGGTATCCCGAAAACTGCATCACCAAAATTGGATATTCTTATAATTAAACTTCTGCTTGTAGAAAAGTGCACAAATTAAACAATGCAAAGTTGGAAAGGGGGGGGGGGCATATATGACTGACATCTGTCTAAATATCCTATCATTCCTTTCAGATTCAGAAAATATAGACTGCATCATCTCCTACCATCACTTGTGCAGTGATAGAGAAGAATCAGGCTCAAATTGTAACCATTGTTTGTATATGAATATTAATAATACTCCCAATTCTAGAGAAGATCTGTGGAAATTATCCAAACCACATGTCCAGCACAACTTCATAAAAGTGACTGCAATAAATGCAGATATGAAGATGAACAATATGCAACCATGTGAGATGCATAGGCAGGAATATCTAGGACTCACAATAAAGGAAGGTGACAAAATATATGACTCCTCATCCCATAGATCATACAAATGAAAAAACACTTCAACCCCAAGTACAGGAGAGAATCCCTTGTTCCAGCGAGCATTACAGCCATCCAGGGTCCCAAACATTGCAAGAGGATGAGAAAGAGGAGGAGAAAGAAGAATGACTTCCTTGAGAATAAGGAAATCTTATGAAATTTGATAGAAAACTATAGTTGTCTACGGAGTTATCTGGCACAGAGATACTGCAATCTCACAACAACCCTACTGTACACAGCCAAATTAGGAAATCATAGACAACTTAGGACAATGGTACCAATAATTTACTCATGCAAAATCTACTTTTTTCACTGCCATATAAAATTTATATGTTGGAACTGCCATTTGACAATAAAATTAGAACAGGAAAGTTGGGGTAAATGTCTTAAAATAAACATCTTTGGTAAAATCAGCATTTTTAAAATAGTAGTTTGCTAAGAAAAGGCAAAGCCAAACTACTCTAAGAATCAAGTTAGATCCGAGGAGAGCACTCTTAAACGTAAGGGAGAGTAGGGTATTTAGTAGAGTACAAGGGTACAGGATACATCTTTGGACAACCAAATTCCCAGATACCCCACCTGTTTTACTGCATCAAAAGACAAAGGGAATTTAGTAATCAAAACTGCTCTTCTGAAGTGTTAAAAATTAATTTTAGTTAAATTTAATTTCAATCTTGAGAAGCAAGGAAGTTCATCAAATATATTCAAAATCTTGCAGATACTGACCACTAGATTAATTAGCTATATCAAGCTATCATCTATCATAAACCTAGATGAAAGAAATGGAGAAGAATACCTGATCTTAATAGTGTCTACACTGTGCCAGACTAACAAAATAGCTTTCAAACATTGGCAGCTAGCAAAGGTAAAGAGAAGACAGTGGACAGCCTTAACAGGTACTTCTCCCAATATTCATTGTAGGCAATAAAACTCCATTTGTAAAAATACTGGCTGAAGACCCCATAAAAAGGCCTATTCCCTAAAAATAAAAATAAAAAAAACTTCTGATAACCATTCAGAAGTGCAACAGAGGTGCTCCTCACCTTCTTGCCCTTATCTGAATATTGCAACATAACCTAATGAAGTCTGGGTGTCCCACTCTATTCTTCATAAAACTCTGGCTATTTCTCAGTGCAAGTATAGGCTAAATGTAATACTAGAATTCTAGCAAAAATCTTCATTTATTATTTCAACAAGGAAAAGGATGTATAGCTTGAAGAAATAGACAAATCTGTTGAATCATTAGAGAAGAAATACACTATAGTTCAAAATTATTCTCCTGGGAATAAGTTTAACCTCTCAACGTCTTGATAAATGGCAGCCAATGGCTCTATAAAAGCTACTTGGAAGGCCTTGTAAAGGTCTCAGGTAAGCCTATATATACTTAAGGACTTCCACACCCCTAAGCAGGAAATGGCTAAATGGATTTCATCTACCATGATGGGACTACTTAGTGTCCACCTATTAATTCCTGAAATAGCACAGACTATTTTATTGGATGCATAAGAAAATAATCCAGGAAGAATGAACTGATGGATTTATGAGAAATGACTGAAATTCCCTAGTATTATTTATTAATACCCACTTGGATAGTAATAACATCAACAACATTAGATCTTATACCTTTTATAATTAACTCCTGAATTCACCTTTGGCTCCAATGAGCAATAATGTTAATAGTGTTGAATACAGAAAAGCAACTAATAACGGTCCCTTATCTGACATAATGTATCCATAGACACTGCCTTATATACAGTGCTTCTCAAAACATAAAATATAAGGCAGTGTCTATGGATACATTATGTCAGATAAGGGACCATTATAGCTAAAGAATGCTTTGTGGTTATCTTTGGAGTCCTTGGCAATTTTTCTTTCGAAGCTAGCCTTGGATGATTTAATGAGGGATCGTAGTTTCTTGCTGATACTGATCAGGGATGTCTTTCCTTCTTGGGATTTTACTCTTTTCTGTACTAGTTTCCTCCTTCTGTTGTATAGCTACGTACCCACAGAGTGGTGCACAGCAACAGTTATCCTGCTCCACAAAGGTGGAACCACAACAGACCCTGGGAACTATCGCCCTATAAGCCTGACTAGCCTGGTCTGTAAGGCTATGGAGTGCATCATCATGGAACTCATTGACAGATACACTGGGAACCTCCAAACACTGGACCCTACCCAGTTTGGCTTTGTTAAGGGCAGATCATGCCTCCTAAACCTGGTGGAATTTTTTGAGACAGTTACCAAGGCATTAGATGAGGGAAAGGAGGTCCACACAGCCTACCTAGATGTCACAAAGGCTTTCAACCCATTCCCCATTCTAGTATTATAGACATGCTCACCAGCTTGAACATAAACCCCTACATCACAAGATGGGTTGCCAACTGGCTCACAGATAGAACCCACAAGGTGAGAGTTGCAGGCTCTAGGTCAGACTCTAAACCGGTTACAAGTGACATCCCCCAAGGCTCATTCCTAGGACCCCTCCTGTTCGGTATATACTTCTCAGAGGTACAGGTAAGCACAGGAGGACTATGGCTGACCAAGTTTGCAGATGACTGCAAACTAGGGGCCAGAAATGTTTCTCCAGCTGATACAAACACCCTCCAGAAGGGTCTCACTGAGACGGATACCTGGTGTCAAAATCATGGCCTCAAGCTTAATGCCAAAAAGTGCATAGTCATCCCCTTTGGAAAAAACAAAGTACCCGTGAACTACCACATAGGCGGTAGTCCCCTAAATACAGAAAATGTTATAAGGTATCTGGGGACCCCAGTAGATAGTAATCTCTCCTTTAATAATCATATTGCCAAGGTGGTTAGAAAATCCTTCTATGTGGCCCACCTAATTACAAAAGGGTTTGCATCTAAAACAAAAGAGGTTATTGTGCCTCTCTACTCATCACTCATTAGACTCATCATAGAATACAACGCCCCATTTGGGATGTACCTTACAAGACACCTGCAATAGCTGGAAAGAGCACAAAAGTACCTCACCAAGTGGATTACTGGCCTCAACCAGATGTCCTATGCAGCCCGACTCAAGAAACTCCAGCTGTACTCGTTTGCATACCACTTACTCAGAGTTGATCTCTGCCTGACATACAAGGCCATGTCCAACCCTGAATTGATGGACATGCTCCACCTAAAATAAACAAATCCCAGAGAGATACATGCGCTGGAGATATAAACCTCACCACAATTGATAAATAGGATGTGCAGGAGGGATAGATTCCTGTCCCAGAGACTCCCCATTCTTTGAACAGGATTCCAGTGTACACTAGGCAGAGGCCCTCACTAAAACTCTTCAAGGGAAACCTTGATGGGTGGAAGGGAGACAGAAAATTTACCCCAGAGATCACTGCAGTGGCTCTGCTGGACAGAGGCGCAGGGAACTAATGGCTCCGCTAGACAGAGGCACAGGGAATTAATCTAAGGGGGTGGCAAAAGCCAACACATTCTGGCTAGGCTTATAAATGCCCTTGGGCAGATAGCCTAGTACTTACCTACGAACCTATGAACTTACATACATCAAAATAGTCTTGTCACTGTGGCCAGAACACTTATAATGTTCCTTCAAAATCATTATCTCTTTCTTCTGTGCTTCTAACTCTGACTGATTAATTACATAATGTACACCAAAACTGGAGGCAAAATTGGATAATAGGTTCATAGATTAATACTAGACTAACTGCCCTTGCAGGCCACTTTAAGCATAGCCAATTATCCCTTGTGAGACTCAAGCCTGGCACCTTGTGTTTATAAGGCAAACACCTTAACCATTAGGCCACCCTCCCAACCCAAATCAGTAAAATGCCAGTAGATCCAAATACAAGTACGAAGTTTAATAAAATAATATGTATCCAAACTCAACTCTAGCACCTTGGCATATCCACCTTCAAAAGAGTAAAAAACATCACATACTTCCAACCATCTTAAATACTATAATTTCGAACACCTGCCAAATTAATTAAATAATTAAATTTAAATACTAAATTAAATTAAAACTCTCAAGTTGCAATCTGTATTAACACCAGTAGGGGTCAGGGTATCATATTTAAGAATAAATAGTGTTTCTTTATACAAAAGTTTTTCCTTTACATCTATACAGTCATCATACACATTAACTTTTTGCCAAAATGTTACCCTGGAGATCCCTGCATCACTATTGTGATACAGTTTAAATGTGTTGCAAGACAGCTTTCAAGGTTCACAGTTCTTATATCTCTAACATGTTCCTGCAATCTGGACTTGAAAGCCCTCTTGCTTTCCCCAATATAAAATATATCACAAGAGCATTTCAGAGCATACACAGTTCCTTCCATCATACAACCATATCTCCCATTTGTTTTAAAAGCTATACCACTGATTTTATCAAAAATCCTAACAATAGCTTACAACTTATACACTTGCCACAAGAAAACATTCCTATATATGTGGGCTCCCTATACACTTTATTAACAGGGGTAATAAATGTGCTATGTGCTATCATGTCTTTTTATACTCTGTCTCCTCCTAAAGGAGAACATGGGAGTATCAAATAAACCATTTCCAATGTCTTTAAACTTAAATAAAAAAAATAATATTTTATAATGTTTATAACTTGTTCACTTAGAAAGTCATATGTGGTAATTGGTTCCACTTTTTAATTTCGAAATACCAAAATCTCAACTTTCTAAATACCGATCACAGAAAGTTGAGATTTTGGAATCTCAAAAGTAAAAAGTGAAAAAAAAAGCAAGTAAAATAATGTTTTTGCAGGGGGAGCAAGCCCACCTGCACCACCACCCCCCTACTTTAATATACCAACTCCGAGATCGCGCTACAGTGAAGAGAACAGTAATCGCTTACTGTTCTCTTCACTGTAGCATGGCCTCGGAGTTGGTATATTAAAGTATGGGGGGGTGTAGGGGGTACAGGGGGGCTTGACCCCTGCAAAAACGTTATTTTAGTTGTTTTTTTTTTTTTTGTTCACTTTTTATTTTCGAGATTCCAAAATCTCAATGTTTTGAGTTTGGTATCTCAAAACTCGAGATTTTGGTATTTCGAAATTAAAAACTGGACCCGTGGTAACTACATATATTTTCTCATTAACATTTCTGCATCTACTAATTTTAATATAGTCATGATTACTAATTTCCTTGTCCATTTCTTCAGGATTTCATTGTACTCTATCCATAGAAACCATTACTACTTCTTTGTAATATCCCACTCCAAAAAAAAAAAAAAAAAAAACAGCTCCCTCTCTATATCATTACCATCACTACATATCCATTTAATCCATAAAACCTCTCCATATGGAAGTGCCTTAAGTAAATGGGAGGATGGCAACTACATCCATTAAAAAGTGGGTGCCATTTTAAAATTTTCTATGTAACCTACTTCTGATCTTTCCATTAGCCAAACCTTCCAAATGGCTGTCCAAAAATATTACCTTCTTACCAACACTGAAGTCCATCAAATTGCAATCCAAACCTATTATTATGCAGATCTTGAATAAACTCCCCCTCACAACTGTTTGCCCTCCCCCTACAAACAAACATTAAATCATCTATGTATCTGTAGTATTTTATAACATGTTTCTGCATGAAATCATGTCTATAAAGATATTCCACTTCAAAGAGGCTCATAAATATATTAGCATACATGGGGCAAAAGGTACCCCTATTGCTGTTCTCTGTAGTTGATGATACAATGTTCTATTAAATTCAAAATAATTATGTATTAAGCTAAAATGGACCAGTTCTATTACATAATGGGGTACCAGGCTATACCCTAGAAAAAATTTGAAAGACTCAATACCAATCCTATGCTGGATATTTATGTAGGGGCTTCTAACATCCACTGCAAGCCAATGCATGTCACCAGTCCATTTCAAATCAGGTATTTTAACCAAAAAATCAAAAGTGTCTTTTACATAGATGAAGATAATATGTTTTTAACTGTAGGTAACAAATAGCCATGCAAACATAAACCAATATTATGTAAGAAATAATTACATGCAGAACTATCTGACATCCTGGGGGGGTCATACATGCTTTTATGGATTTTGGGGAGGCAAAAAAAAATGGCCATCTCACATCCATCAATATTAAACTTATTTTCAATGGGTTATTATTATAACACCGAACATCGCAATGTAAAACAGTGAACGGTATTACATTGACACGTATTCTGCGAGTGCTGAAAATGTCGAAAACACAGAACAGCGATTTCTTTCCTAGGGAAAGAAATCGCTGTTCCAACCCCCCCCCCAAAAAAAAACATTAAACACTTCCAAACACATACACACATACCCTAACCCTAATTATACCCCCCCAAAAAAGTAAACATCTAAATACACATATGCACGTAACCCAACCATACATCTAACAAAAAAAAAAAAACAGTAAACATTTTAAAACATATGCACTTACCTTAACCTGCACCCTAACCCTAAGGTCAGTAACTCTCACACATTTACATAAACAGTTCCAAACACAAACACACTTACCTTAACCCTAATCCTACCCCCCAAAAGGACAAAAGTAAACAGCTAAAACACACACACACACGTAACTCAACCATACTTCTAACGCAAAGGAAAAAACAGCAAACACTTTCATACATATGCACTTACCTTAACCCACACCCTAACCCTAAGGTCAGTAACTGTTGCACAATCATGCTCAGGAGCTATACCGGACAAGGGACCACACTACACTGCAGAACAAGCAAAGCAATGAAGTGGTCAAGCAACTTCTTTCCCAGGGAAAGAATTTGCTGAATAGCCACTTCGCTGTTTTGCCTGTTCGCCCTTCATGTGTCGACGAAAATGCATTCGACAAAATGCGATTCCGTCATTCTAATATGAACCCATTTTCAACATCCTTCTTGGAAAAGTAACCCAGTGTAAAACCTTTTCTCAACAATTCCTTATACTCAGACAGGGCTGTTTTTTATAATGTGATACGACTATTTTATTACCTTTGCTTGCAGTTTTAAAAATCAATTCATCCTCATTATTAAATCCTGAAGAGGCCTCCATTCTAATTTAGTAAAATTATAATCTATTTCATTTTTATTTTTCATAAAATTATAAAATGTTGACTCTATAGCAAAATTAACCATGGCAGAGAAATGCTGAACCCCTTAGTGTGAGAAAGGAGGAATAAAATTAGCTTTGCACACTGCATTATTAGTTTTTAACTGACAATATGCATTACATCCATCATCTCTCTCCATGTCAGATACGTTAATAAAAACTTTCTTCCATATCATCTGCCCAATCTAAAATTGAATCAGCTGAGCTATTCATAATCTCAGTATTATTTATCCTATCAATATTTTCAAAAAAATTGAAAAGATGTAACTTTCTAACTAAACAAAAAAATCTCTCTTTTAACCATATGCAACCGTGGTAACACAGTCGGAATAAATTTGAGGCCACAGTTTAACACTGAAATCTATCATTAAGTACATAGCCTGAAAGATTTATTACATATCCACCATTACTTACATGTTTGGAACAATCACCCTCCTCCATATTATTAATGACAACATTTACAGTTACTAAATTAGTCCCGTTTGGTCTTTTTATAATGTTGGTGCTGTTGATGCTGTCCTTCCCTGGAGGATGGGTTCCCTGGTTCAGCAGAGTTTCTCCAACGTTTTCTTCCACTTTCTGTTGTCCGTTCCCCTTTCCAAAAAGGTCTCTTGCATATACCTAGGTTCTCAGCTGGAGGGAGGGAGGGCAGAGTAAGACCGGGCTGGAAGGAGAGAGGCCAAGATAAGATGAATTATCACTTTCCCTGTCTGCGAAGCTAGCCGTAACATCTGACGATACCCGTAACCCACCATGTTGTTTCCAATTCACTTCCTGTTCTTGGAAATGAACATGATTGCTGTCTCTTCTGATTGGTTCTCCACATTACATTACATAGCACACCCTCTGATTTTGTCAAAAGAAGTATTGCAAGTCTTGTTTAAAATGTGACCCTTGAAAAAGATGAGACAAGGTCTTACTCAAAATGCCTAGTAATGGGCCATAAATATTCATTGATTCATAATATGAAGATGATCAAACTTCCAACAGAACATAGATGCTAAATAGCTAATAACACCATAGCACTGAAATTATACAGTGATCAGAGAAGGGGGCGGCTAGTATCTAAGCATGCAGTACATTAGGTAGAAGTACCGCGATACAAACACTATCTATTCTGCCTACACTATCCTGTTTATGGCTAATAAATGTGAAATCCTCATGTCAAATATTTAACAATCTCTATGTATATAACTTAGGAGAGTTGATGCACTCCCATGTACTGTCTTGTACTTCTTTTCATGGTATATATCTGGCAGTAGGCACAGAGGATTAATTCTATAAGTTGTTAACAAGATACTTCCTATGGCAAAGGCTATAACTCCCCCAGCCTTCATCTGCCTGTTGTGTGACAATGAGCAAGTCATGCAATCAGATAGTACTTCAGGGCAACTAGGAATTTAGGATAGGCTTCTTTATGGTCTCCTAGACTACATGTCTAATAGTTACCTATGAACCTATAGTTCACCCCAGAAGGTAACTGATCAAACAAAAGATTCAACATAGGAACAAAACCCTACTCCTACAAGTATGAGGGTTATATTGCTATAACACTTCTTCTACTGAGAAGCAGGACTAATTCACACAACTAGAGAATCTTTATTGTGGCCATAAAAATTAGCTTTATAATTTTCCCAAGTGATGTGGTATCCACAGCATTGACCATCTAGCCAGGTGTTCTTTCTTAGTTTCCATTAACATCCAATTTAATGATTTACGAATGAGAATAGCAATTTCTTGTTTGCAGATGAAGCATGGTTTGCAAGTATATCAGCTTTCCAATGCTGCTTCCATGACAGAAGTGATGATGATTTATGTTCAGTCTCCTGGTCACTCTCACTGTTGCAGTAGCCTATGGATTGTATCTTGCCAAGGATATAGCTCTTGGTAAGCTTCACAAAGTTCTAAGCCTCTCTTATACAGTAAGTCTGATTGTCATAGGTTCATAGGTTAATAGGTTCATAGGTTCATAGGTAGGCACTAGGCTATTGGCCCAAGGGCCTATGTAAGCCTAGCCAACAAGGTTCCCTGGCTTACGCCACCCAAAAAGTTATTTTCCTGTGCCACTGTCGAACAGAGACACAGAAGTGATCCCCGGGGTGCATTTCCTATTTCCCATCCACTCATCAAGATTTTTCTTGAAGAGTGCTAATGAAGAACTTTGCTTGACATAGATGGGCAGCCTGTTCCATTGTATGGAAAGTCTCTGGGACAGGAATCTATCCCTCCAACAAGTCCTGTTTATTGTAGTGACAAGGTTTAGGTCCCTAGAGCATGTAGCTTGTAGGGATTGGGATTTCTTTAGGTGTAGCATGTCCAACAGCTCTGGGTTTGACATAGATTTATATGTTAGGCAGAGATCACCTCAGAGTAGGCGATATGCTACAGAGTAAAGCTGGAGTTTTTTGAGGTGGTCAGTGTAGGGCATTTGTTTGAGGCCAGTAATCCTCTTTGTGAGGTACTTCTGTGGCCTTTCCAGCTGCTACAGATGTCTTGTGAGGTACATTCCAAAAGGGGCATTGTGCTCTATAATAGGTCTAATGAGTGTCAAGTAGAGGGGAACAATGACCTCTTTTTTCCTGGATGAAAACCCTTTTATGATGAGGTGTGCCACATAGAAGGACTTCCTGACTAATGTGGCGATGTGACTATCAAAGGAGAGACTACTGTCCACCTGGGTCCCAAGGTCTTTTATCACGCATTCGTGTTAAGTAGATTGCTGCCTATCTGTAGTTCATGGGTACAGAGGTTTTACCAAAGGGGATGACACTGCACTTTTTGGCATTGAGCTTGATGATTTATGTTCAATTGTCAATAGGCGAATCCCTTTCGGGGAACTATAAAAGCAGTTGGGCTGACTAAAAATCTTCTGCACGTTTTTGCTGCAGCATGCAAATTTATCTGTGAGGCTTCTTTGGAGCAGTAGTTGGCCAAGGCTTTCTATCAAACATATAAGACCCCTTTACTGTGTGCAGTGTTTTTGGTTGAAATTGGTATATCATTTTAAAAATACCGTCTTTTCAGGCACTTGGTAGACATTCCTTGAGTACTGTTATTATCTCTCTAGTAATTGCTTTTTAGCAACCGAATGTTGTTTTGTGCCCTATGGCTCATATGTTTATTTAGGTTTATTTTAGGATTTTAGACAGTTAATAAAATGAATTTCTATGGGGAAATGTTTCTTTATGTGAATGCTTGTATTTACATGGAGTTACTTATTTGTTTCTGTGGATTTACAGAGGAGCTATTTTTGGAAATATCTGTTTATACTGACATTGAAATTTTCTGTGCTGCTTGTATAAGTGTGTTTTGGGGAATTATTACCTTTTTGTAAGGGATGTGTACTGTTCGTGCTTACTAGCATCAACTTACCTACTTGCTGATTCTTACAGGTATAGCTTACAGACAATTATGTTCTTCCTTGTCTACAACATACTTACCTGGATCCTACTAGTCCTTCTGCAAATGCACCTAAAAGAATAAGATAGTTAAAACAGGAGTCCTTGAATTCTGTAAAGACTTATTTAATACCTCAGCTGGTGGGGGGGGGGGGACTCTGCAGTGGCCATTGCTGGTTCCTTAAACTACTCTCTGATTTCCTCATATCCTTCCAGCATAGGCTTGTGGCCATCACTGATGGGGTCAAACCCATCCTTTGCAGCTGTTCTGGTGTCCACCTTGTGCATGGGAGAATCATCCATACTATGTGCAAATATCTCAAAAGGATCTGCTCATGGTGCCAGGGAAAGAGACTTCTTGCTCAGGAAGATATGCTTTCCCCTAGTCATTCACTCTTTAGGAAATCGCCTAGGAAAAAAGAAACAATAAACAAATAATCACATAGAAAATAGAGAGATCTTTTATGTGGCTACAAATCATGCGGTTTCCTTGGCTGGGAGTTTATTGTAGTCATTCAATGCTGGGTGCTATGCACCTCCTCTTCTGCCTTCTTCTAGGGAAGACAAAGTTTTTTCAGATGATTCAGATGTTGACAGAGACAGGGTTATGTCATATGGGTATTCGATATCCCAAGTTTCTGATTCTGTGAATAGTGACTCTAAAGTTTTAAACATGGAGACTTTTTGTTTTGATGAGAGCATTTCTAGACTAATGGATAGATTTATTGGTTAAATATGGGTGTTGCCCGTGTGATGGGCAAATATTCTGACTTACTTTAACAAGAAGACCCAAGTACTGCACCCAAACCTCTTATTCTGACAACATTGGAGGATGGCTTTAAAGTGGCCTATAATGCTTCTGATTATTTTCCGTTAGTTCCTTAGAAACCAGATAAGCAGCATAGAGTTTATCAAGCTAACAAATATCTTTATTCTCATTCTTGTGCAGACCCAACAACAATTATGTGCATGTCTCCTGTAGCAAGCAAATTCATTTCCATCTCCATCCTAGTTCCAGTAAGCAGATGGACATAACAGGGTAAGAGACATTTTTTTTTCTTCAGAATCCCTCTGTGTGTGAAAGTTTATTTTAAAAATGTGTCAACAGTTTCTTACAGTTTTCTATTTCTCTGACCCTTGAAGATGGGTCTTATGTGAATCTGAATGTGTCTAACTCCTCTTATGTTTGCAAACATATCTTAAGAAGTGTGTATGATTGTGCTGATAATGTTCCCAGAGCTTTGACTTCAGCTACTGTTTTAAAGAGATTTATTTGGATCCCTAATGAATAATAATAAAAACTTCAGATGAGTTAACATCATAAAGTTTGAGTTCCCCTCTAGATTTAGCGGTTTTATTTGGGGCACCTGCTACAAAGGGCTTCAAAAATGAGATCAGAGAGATAAGTTAATGCAGGGAGTATCCAGGATTTTTCAGTTCCCAGTTTGTTTCTTTCAAAAAACCCTATTCATCTCAAAAGGCAAAACAAGCAAAGAGCACAGCCTAATACTAGGCTGGCTCTTAAGAAGAAATGACATGAGATAACCAATCCCAATCCCCCCAAAAAAGCAGCTTCCCAAAAAAGGTATCAAGTATCAGCTTCTGGATGACTATGCCAGGGATCTGGTCACCTGTAGACCCCCCACCCTGTTTTTTTTTTCCATTTCACAGAATCAGAACCTCATTGCCCCAGCTTGGTGTCAAATAATTTCATACAAATGGATGTGAAGGTGATCCAGCAGTGTTACAGCTGGCTAGGGAAAGAACCTCCTTCCCCTTCTTTCAGGATGATCCCTTCTCACACTTCCAATCAAACAAAATTGTTTCTCTGTGTGCTCCAATATATGTTACAGTCAGAAGTCATAGAACAAGTTACTGCAGAAAACATAGGAAACAGCTTTTATTCCAGAATGTCTCAGGTCCCAGAAGGAGCAACGGAGACCAGTTTTGTATCTCTCCTTTCTAAATCCGCAAAGGTCCAAAATTTAAGATTTTAACCCTTCAGCTGTGTTAGCACTTCTGTCAGACCATTGTGTTATGGTAACCTTAGACTTGAATGATGCTTACCCTCACATTCATATTGCACATTATTTCCGGAAATACCAAGACTTTATGTATCTGGGTCAGTCATCAATTTCTTGAATTACTCCTTGGGTTTCCAACTGTACCAAGTGTTACAAAGTGCTTAGTACCAGTTCTGACATATTGCAAACTGCAACGTATCCACATTTGCCCTTACTTAGATGACTTGATTATCTCTTCAGAGCCTTTTCCCCTGTACAAGAAGTCCTTAATAAAGTTAACTTCTCCACACTCATCTGAGATTTCTGGCAATCTTAGAAATGTCATCCTTGTTTCCATGAAGATGGATTGTATTTCTTGATTGCCTTATTGACACTCACATGCAAATGCAAAACTCTTTACATCAGGACAAGGTGGATTAATATCAAGAAGTGTTCTTGAACTTTTCTCTTGTGTCCTAAGCTTTAGCCAGTGAATTTCTAAAGAGTCTTGGTTTTATGATTTCTGTGATCCCCTAGATACCACTTGCTAGACTTCACGAGAAACATTCAGCAGTATCTCAAAAACATGTGGACCAAGCATATTTGCCACCACAAGTTTCAAATTCCAGTAATAGATTTTGTAAAAGTAGACCTTCTGTGATGGTATGATAAGATGGGTCTCAATTAAGGGCTCCCCTTTTTATTTTTCTACCCTAACAGAATCTGTCTTGATGGACTCCTCAGATTTCACAGGGGGAACAGTTTCCATACAAGTAAACTGCAAGGTCTGTGGAACAATTTTGACAG
Source organism: Protopterus annectens (assembly GCF_019279795.1). NCBI lineage: Eukaryota > Metazoa > Chordata > Ceratodontiformes > Protopteridae > Protopterus > Protopterus annectens. The sequence goes on from NC_056733.1 coordinate 1,961,188,710, forward strand.
ATAAAAACACATAAATATCAAAGAAATGCTGGTTGTAAATCATGCCATAAAGGCTCTACACCAGTCAGGTCCTCTGCAGTTAATTACACACAACACCACAGGGATGTGATACTTAAACAAACACAGATGTAACATATCATACCCTCTACAACACCAGATGGCAATGATAGCTCGGGAGTTAGCGCTTCAGCACTCCCTAACACTTTATGTATCATATGTACCATCAGAGCAAAACACTGTTGCAGGCAAACACGGCAGATCCTGAGCAGACATTTCAACTGCAGTTGAAACAATAGCATCTTTAATAACACAAAAAATAAATAAGAACGGTGGTGAGCGCTTTCGCAAAACTAATTGCTTCATCAGACAAAAAAATAAAACACTCCATTGCTTATATACAGATGGAACCATTGACTCAATCACTGATGTCATAGGTCAATTAAGGCATTAAAGCTATATAACACTTATAAATGTAGAAAAGGCTACATATAGAAAACTGCATATAAAAGACACATATAAGATACTGCATGTAAATGCATATAAAAACTGCATACAAAAACTATATACAAAACTATTGGTAAAAGACCTAAGTAATGTGCATAGATATAAACTCCATAGCTGTGAAAAACATAGATAAAAATAAAAGGCTAAAAATCTTTATCTAATCATAAAATCTATCTACAATATGTATGTATAACTAAAAGTATTCTATGTCTCTAAAATATGAATAAATATAAATATAAGTGTAATGGGTGTATGAGGTGCCTAAAATTAAACATGCTTGAGGCGTCTTGCTTTCAAGAAAGGAACCAAGGAAGTAGAGCCATTAAGGCCTGGATATTTATCTGCATTCAGTTTAATGATCCATCTCTGTTCACAGCTTTCAGTAAAGTTTTCTATATCCCCTCCTCTAATGTTTTTGTGTATGCGCTGTAGCACAAAAAACTTAAAAGAATGCAAATTATCTGTATTAATAATATGCTGAGCGAGTGCATTAGTGGGTTTCTTATTTTTGACATCACAAAGATGTTCTAGAATTCTGTCTTTAAGAAATCCAACCGTTTTACCCACATAAAACACCGGACATTTCTGACAAAAACAGTAATAGACAACATCAGTGCTCTTGCAATCAGCATAAGTATTAAGCTGTAACTGAAAATGCTTGGGTGGGGTGGACATAGGTATTTATACTGTAAATATAAGGGCAGGCACTGCATGACCTGCAAGGAAAAGTGCCCTGATGTGAAGAAGGGATGGCTTTCTTAGGCACATCCTTGTTACATAACTGTTTCTTGAGTGACATATTGTTCTTGAAACTAAATAGTGGATCTTTACAGGTGATAACCTGCAACTGTGGTACCTCTTGTAATAGGTGCCAATGTTTCTTAATGACGTCAACATATTGGTTGACGTCACTCGCAAACTGTAACATTCCTCTAAATTCATTATGTGGCCTAGAGTTTATGTTAGATGGATTATTACATGGAACTACCTCGTTGTTGTTAAAATAAGGTCTACATTTAGTTGATCTCATATGCCATGCATCAGATATGGTTTTATCAATTTCATCAGGTTGATATCCTCTAGCTATAAACTCAAATTTTAAATTATGTAATGCTAGTAGTGCATCCTCATCATCATCATGTAATCTTAATGTCCTATAGACTTGTCCTTTTAATACATTTCTCGGGATGTGCCTGGGATGCATACTAGTTTTGTGTAGGTATGTGTTCTTTCTAGTTGGTTTGTGGAAGATTCTACTCTTGAAGCAGTTAAATTCAGCTTTAGCTAGATGTACATCAAGAAAATCAATCTCAGCTGCAGATAGCCAGTATGTGAATTTTAAAAAGTCAGTGGTGGTATGCAGATAATCAACAAAGGATGCAAAATCTAAACCATTGCCATTCCATAAAATAAAAACATCATCCACAAAACGTACATACCATAACACTTAATGTAAGAAAGGATTCAAACCGGAGAGTATATGTGTTTCTTCCCAGCAGACTAGCGCAAGGTTGGTGTAGCTATTTGCACATGGAGTGCCCATAGCCACGCCAACCTGTTGCAGGAAAAATTTCTCTACAAACATAACAACATTATTCTCTAATATAATTTCTAAGAGACTGCATTTAAGTTGTATCTTACTATTTGAAAAACATCTATTTGTTGACAGGAAATTTCTAACCACTTCAATACCCGAAGTATTAGGGATACTGGTAAATAATGACTCAATGTCCATTGTAACCAATACAAAATCAGTGTCATTGGTAATAGTGTCCATCCTGTTATGTAACCTTTCAAGGAACATTTTAGTATCTCTTAGAATGCTATGACAGTTCTCTAATAATCCATGTATTGTACCTTCAACAAAGATGGATAAGGGCTCAGTGCACCACCCAGCCCCTGACACTATGGGACGCATTGGTAGTGAAACCAAGTCTTTATGTACCTTAGGTAAACCATAAATTCTAGGTATAGTGGGTTTGAGAACATTAAAATACTTAAATAATGGTTCGTCTATCAATCCAGTAATAAGAAGATCAAACATAAGAAATGACACTTTATCAATAATAGCATTGACCATAATTTTAGAGACTGATATATAAGTTTCATTGTTAAGTAAAAGTTTATACATTTGTTGTAGATACAATTGTTTATCTAATAAAACAATGCCTCCTCCTTTATCAGCCTGTTTAATAACTAATGACAGCAAATTCTTTAACTCTTGCAAGGCTCTTTGTTTGTTAGGAGTGAGATTACTAAAGTAATAGTCACTAGAATCATGCTCACCTATGTCCCTGAAAGATAGTTCACAGATATCTAAAAACTTTTGAACACCTGGTGGGGTATTCAGGATAAAAGTACTAGGCTGCCTGTATATATTAGTCCTTGTTCCTGACTCATTAGGAAACATAGATTTCAATGATAAATTTCTGCCTAGTAGCTTTAAGTCTTTAATCATTTCTGTTACATTGGCTTTTTTTGCTGGTATAAAGGACAAACCTTTGTTTAATAAATTAATTTGGTCAGTATTAAGTTCAAAAGAAGAAATGTTTATGACCAAACCTGTATCTAAGTTCTTCTCCTTTTGGGTGTTTGGCCTACTCCCTCTTGCTGATTCAGTCTGGCTGGCTATCCTCTGTATTGCTGGTTCTTTGTAAAAGTCTTGTAGGGCAAAGCTGCTTTCAGAGAAAAATCTCCTTTCTTCAAAGAGTCTAAAAAAATGCTATCAGTATTTCTTCCTGCTTGTCTCTCAGCACTGACTGTTGTAGAAGGATTTAATGGGACTAGCGATGTAGTCGAGGGTGTTGTAGAACAACTTCTCTTAGGAATGGCCCCAGTTTCAGTTGAAATACCCTTAGAACCATTTGGTTTATTAGTCAGAGTAGGAGAGATAGGCATAAAGGTGCCAGCGTTGTGAACTCTTACTGTATCAGTAACTTCTGTAGCTGAAAAAACAGAAGTGCTGTTTTTAACAGTTTCCTGTTGGGCGTGTTCATTTGAACTAGTGGAATGTTCAGTTAAAGAAACAGTGTGCATATTTCTAGCCACGTTAGAGACTGCAGTTTGTCTATTTACCTGTTCCTTTGGCCACGAAAATACATTATTGGCTGCAAAGTCCCGTTTATCCCTGTTCAGTTTGGATAACTTTGTTGCTTGTAATTTTTTCTCATATATTATTCCTTGCAGGTCATGCAGTGCCTGCCCCTATATTTACAGTATAAATACCTATGTCCACTCCACCAAGCATTTTCAGTTACAGCTTAATACTTATGCTGATTGCAAGAGCACTGATGTCTATTATTGTTTTTGTCAGAAATGTCCGGTGTTTTATGTGGGTAAAATGAATAGATTTCTTAAAGACAGAATTCTAGAACATCTTCGTGATGTCAAAAATAAGAAACCCACTAATGCACTCGCTCAGCATATTATTAATACAGATAATTTGCATTCTTTTAAGTTTTTTGTGCTACAGCGCATACACAAAACATTAGAGGAGGGGATATAGAAAACTTTACTGAAAGCTGTGAACAGAGATGGATCATTACATTGAATGCAGATAAATATCCAGGCCTTAATGGCTCTACTTCCTTGGTTCCTTTCTTGAAAGCAAGACGCCTCAAGCATGTTTAATTTTAGGCACCTCATACACCCATTACACTTATATTTATATTTATTCATATTTTAGAGACATAGACTACTTTTAGTTATACATACATATTGTAGATAGGTTTTATGATTAGATCCAAATTTTTAGCCTTTTATTTTTATCTATGTTTTTCACAGCTACAGAGTTTATATCTATGCACATTACTTAGGTCTTTTGCCAATAGTTTTGTATATAGTTTTTGTATGCAGTTTTTATATGCAGTTTTTATATGCATTTACATGCAGTATCTTATATGTGTCTTTTATATGCAGTTTTATCTATATGTAGCCTTTTCTACATTTATAAGTTTTATATAGCTTTAATGCCTTAATTGACCTATGACATCAGTGATTGAGTCAATGGTTCCATCTGTATATAAGCAATGGAGTGTTTTATTTTTTTGTCTGATGAAGCAATTAGTTTTGCGAAAGCGCTCACCACCATTCTTATTTATTTTTTGTGTTATTAAAGACGCTATTGTGTGGCACCTCAGTGTATTTTTGGTTATATGTAGTTCTGGTTTTGTGCACCTGGGTTTTACCTGAAGCCGTTTCTCTTTTTATACACTTCTATGGGCTAGGCTTGTAAAAGTTCCACAGCCATTAGCCTAGTAGACAGCTATGAACCTATAAACAAGTTGAACCTGAAAAAACATCCTTAAGCTAAATGACAAGAAATGTAGTATTGTGTTTTCAGCAAACATGGGTGCCCATGGACCTAGCACATTGATGAGGTCCCTTTAAAAACTGGACAGTTATTAGGGACCTGGTCACTTTCACTGAAAATGAACTGTCCATTGACCACCATGAATCAATTGTCATTAACAAATTCTTTTATATAGCTAGAATGATTACCAAAGGTGATCTTACAGATCAAGAAAAGTTGTCATTCTACTCTACACCATCGTAATCAAACCCATAATAGAATATAATGTTTCTTTTAGTATGTATTTGTCTAAACATTCGACTCAGCTCAAAAAACAGCAGCGCTTCCTCACTAAAACAATCAAAGGCATATCATCCTTGTGCACACAGACTTCCTTAAACATCTTCAGACTTCTATTTCCTACAGACTCTTGAGAGGAGACTTCTACCTTGCCAAACATTCTTCAAGGATGCCATCCTATGGAACCAAGAAAAAAACAAAAAACAAAACAAAAAAAAACAAAAGCACCCACTCAAGAGAGCTAAACTTCCACTACAGCATAAATAGGACATGCAGGTATGAATCATATCTCCCTCTAAGGATCCCTCTTTTACAGAATAGACTTAGATATAAAACAAAGCAACACCTTGATCCTGATTAAAAACAATATAGACTATGGATTGGAAACCATAAATGTACTCCTTGTTTGACTCCTCCAATCCTCAATGAAAGCTAATTAAATCAATAAGTATATATCTCACACTGCAGGGTACTGATAAAATTGGATCTTTAGGTTAGTCTGCAAATGAACTTCCTGATTAACAGCCTTGTATGAACTTAAGAACCTATGGAAAAGAGTGACACTATAGTCCTGGGCAATATGTAGAGGATGTCTGGCCAGTTTCAAGTCTGCTGCCTTCTTCTTTGTTAAGCTAAGGATTCTTTCTTTCATTAAAGTGCAAGCAATGAAAAATTAGGTGTATCAGTGGGTTTACAATTAAATGCACAATGTCACTGCTGTCAACTGGCATGCAGTCGAAAGGCAGTTTTCAAATGGGCAGAATGCTGACTCAAAATACATCGACTACACTGCAGCGAATGGGTAATGTAGTTTGAGTATCTAAGTTTGGCATTGTGCACCGAGATAGCAGCTCAGTGAGGAACAGGGAATTAGCCCATTTCCTCACTGTAGTGCAATCTCAGCGATGATATCTATAAGTTGCAGGGGGAGTTGGGGGGCAGAACAACCCCACATGGGGGTGCAAAATAGTAAAATACATGTTCTGTTGACTATGGAATGTTATGGTACGTGAAGGTGCAAAGCATGGGTGACTATGTCAAATACATGAAACTCTGGGTACCAATGTATTCAGTTTCGACCTGGCTGGAATTCCGCTGTTCAGGATTCAGGATTTTGGGTCAACCATATGACCAGTCAACTCATGCAGCTTCTAGGTTTCAATAGTAAACCGTATCAGTGCAAGCTATTTCATGGGTTCCTGAAGGTTTTATAGGTTTTCTTAATTATAGGAAGTGTGCCCACTTGCAGGAGTGTGCAGAGCTGTTTCCTAATAAAAGCCAGGGGATATATGTCCGCCACTCTTTCTTCAGCAAACTGAGCACATGTACATTTCTCTCCCAGTCCAGTTTTTGTTATCATCATGTTTAGCCTCCAGCTCCTGTTTATGAGTTTGCAAATCCACACAGCACTTCTGCTATTAGCAGACACAGTCTCACGTTATAACTTGAACTCCACTTGTTGCTCATCTAGCTAATATTGCAATTACCTATAAGCAACCACAGCTTTGATTTGTGTGATATCTGCTTCTGTAGAATGCATAAGGGTGTCACACATATTTTCAGTTATCTTATGTGGGATGGCCACTATATTGCTGTAGACAGAAATAAAAAAACAAAAAATAGGCAAACTAAAAGGTCAAAGTCACTGACAATTAATTTTATTTAAGACATGAGAAGGTTAACTACTAACCCTGATAACTTAAACACCACAGTATAGTGGAATCCCAAAGTCAGCAGTGAAAGCAGAATAAAAAAGTTGCCAAGATGAAAACTCACATGCACTAAATTTATTGACAGCATTTTGAGACCATTAATTAACCAGGAATCTCAGATTTGTAAGGATTCCTGGAGATTTCTTCGGAATATTAACGAAATTCCTTTTGACAAAACTTTTTGGTTTTTAACCATTGACATTAAAGACTTGTATACTGTGATACCATAAGATTTGGGTATCCATTGGGTTCGTGAATTCATGCATGACAGGAGGATTGATGATAACATTATTTATTTGATTGAGACTCTATTAGAAGTTGTTTTAAACAACAATTTTTTGTTGTTTGATGGACAAATTTTCCTACAAAAATCCGGGGTGGCAATAGGATCACCCTGTGGTGACAGTTTTGCCAGCTGTGTTTTGGCTTATTGGGAGAAGACATATTTGTTCCCTAACGATTGTTTTGTGAAGAGTGTTGCCTGGTATACTAGGTACCAGGATGACATGTTTTTAATTTGGAAAGCACCACCTTCTGAAGTTCCAATGTTTTTAAAAAGTATCTCTAGTATGACTAACTTTCTGGAATTTACATATAATTTACAGGAAACAAGTATTAACTAATTAGATATCCTTTTGATTAAAGATATAGTTAATATGAGATATAAGACCGTCATTTACAGGAAGCCCACATACTCCAATGCCTTTCTTCATTTTACTAGCTGCCACCCTAGACATCAAAAGAAAGCAGTAGTGAAGGGGCAGATGGTTAGGGCGGCAAGGATGGTATCGGATATTGATGACTTTCTGGATGAATGTGAACACTTGTGTGAAATGTTTATTAATAGAGGTTACCCTTCCTCTATGGTTTTGGATATCAAGACTGAAGTAATGCATAAAAGGAATTCTGGTTTTTACAAACCAGTCCTTTCAAGGGTTAGTAGTATTCCAGAGAGTGATTCTACAATGAGCTATGTTTTTCATGATAACAGCAAAATTAATGCTCCTTTTGGAATTAGTTTTTTGTGCACATTTAGTGTTGACCATTTCGAGATAAGGAAATTGTTTAACAAGAATTGGGCCTTGATAATGGAGGATATCAAACTAAGCAGTAAATTGGGTGACCCCCCAAAAATTATTTTTAGAAGGGGGCATAATTTGAAAACTATGCTTGAGGTTAAACCTCAGTCTCGCAATAATTGTTCTTTTGGCATGACTAAATGTGGGGCATGCAAACAATGTAAGCACATATGCACTGATTCTAAGGTTAAAATTAGGGACCAAATGTTTAGTATAAAGGGGAAATTCAGTTGTGAGACTAATAATGTGTTTTTTGTGGCTTTGTGTCAGAAATGCACTGCTTTCTATATAGGTAAGACTGAAAGGAAGTTAAAGCAGCGCATTTATGAACACATGTATGCCATTAACAGGCAGGATTCTAACAATGCTCTTGCAAGGCATGTGAGCGAATTTTTTGACCACCATTTTAAATTCACCATTCTTAGAAAAACAACTGCTGGTATCAGGGGCGGTCCGTGGCAGATTCAGCTAGAAATTGACGAATTGGTTTGGCAAATTCGCACTGGTGCCTATATGCACCCTGGCTTGAATGACCATGTTTCTATCAGTTGTATTTTAAAATATCTTTCTATGAAAAGGTGAAATTATGGTTTAATGAACTCAATTTTTGAACATTTTGGTATATATATATATATATATATATATATATATATATATATATATATTTTTTTTTTTTTTTTTTAATAATATTTTCAGTTTTCTAATATAGGTTTTTATGTGATGATTATAAGGTTTTTCAATTGAATTAATATATACGGATTGGTTTTATTAAAATGTAACATAAGTTATATTTTATATTATTGTTGTTTATTTTAAGTAGGGATGAGTATATTAACATATGTTGTGATTTACCAGCATTTACTATATTCTTGTAATATAATACAATATTATATGTGTCGGCTCTGGAGTGATGCACATCTAAGTAATTTGCTAATTAAGTTAAATTGATTGTTTAATTAGTACTTGTATATAAAGACAGTAGGAAATGTTGTGTATTTTTTAAATCTGAAGAAGGAGAGACACTGTGCTCTCCGAAAGCGTTTGCTAATAAAACAGTTTACCTTGTTGGGATTGCGTTTTCCAGCTCATTTTTTTTTTCTTTTTAAATAATACCTCCTTGTGATCAGACAACATACCGGTCTGTATTCTCATCAGTGCCACTCATGTGGATTGCAGGCAATTATAGGCCCATCAGTCTCATCAACCAAGGACTATATCATAAGATAACTCATTTGGCTCATTTGTGTAGACACAAACAATTTAACTGATCTAGACCCCAGTCATTTTGGTTTTATGAATACCAGATCCTATCTCCTGAATTGTGTAAGCTTCTTTAAAAAGGTTACAGAAGCTAAGCTCACAGGTAACTCAGTGTGCACTTCTTATCTTGGTTTGGCCAAGGTTTATCCCCTGTGCTGATATTTAATGTTATCTGCTAAATTTCAAATTGGATATATGACAGAAGACAGATTGTAAAATTTGCTGGTACACTCTGTGAAAACAAAATTGTAACTTATGTGGTACCATGCGGATTAATTTTGGGCTGTCTTGTATTTGGCATTTATTTTGCAGACATTCAGTGTGATATCCCAGAAATTCAGTTTACTATATTTCCTAATGACTGCAGTCTGGGCACTGTTATCTGCTCATTTGCTTACACTAAACAGCTCCATCAAGGGTAAGAGAAAATGTCTGATGTGTTAAATGTGGGAATCATATGACTGGAGAACGTTAGTTAGCCTTCACTTTTGTCATAGTATCGGGATTGTCTTGGAACTGTTTTTGTTCTTTTCATTGTTGTGTTGACCAGATTAGCAGTAGCTTTATGGATGAAGTTTGTGAAACAATTAAGTTTTGTAGCATTACTGGTCATTGTTTTATAAGAACAACTGAGTGAAATTGTTTCATCTGTGGTTTCGCAAGGTTAGACTCTGAGCTGGTCACCTGCTGACTAGGTGTTTGGAAATAGTCTGAAGGAAAGGGAGTGTTTCTGGTAGAGGTAGACGTTGAAGGCTGCCGTTTCATTCTGACCCATTGGCACCCAAAGAAGATGACGAGTGCTGGTGCAGCAGCATTGGCTGAAAGCTCTGGTCCAAGAGGAACAAGCAGCACTAGTACAGGTTAAGGGGGCAGTCAGGATAGTACATTTGAGTGTAACATCTGTTTGGACACTGCCAAGGATGCTGTGATCAGGATATGCACATACCTGATGTATTTAAAACAGTCTCAAGCTGAATGCAAACTGTGCTGTGCAGTAACATTTTTGAAAAATCTGTTTACACCTGATATGTTATAAATGGTACTCATAATCAAATCAACATGATCATGAAGAATCTAGGCAGTTATGTGGAAAATTTTCTCTCATTCAATCATCACAGTTACTGCACAATCAGGGAATCCTTCTTTATGAACCAGTTAATTTCAAAGGAAAATGTTCAAGATTCAAAGAACTCATCCTGCCACCATACTCTTCTCTAATAAGAGGCAACATTGAATAGAATGTCCCTGTTGTAATGTACAAATGAAAGAATATTGCTTACCTTGAAAGCATTATCATTCTCCTGATCACTTCCTTAGTATTGTTGCTATATTCCTATATTTAACAAGTGGGACTTGATTCTGGAGACTGGAGTAAAGCAGCTAATAGGCACGATTGATCATTTGGAATGGGTAATAGTCCCTTAACATTCCTGGCTTTTATGTAGAAAGTATTTGAACATTTTTTGTTATACCTAGTCACCTTCCTATAGGCTTATGGATTTCTCTCTATATCAATTCCGCATTTACAAATAGGGTTATTTTGATCTGATTCCTTTGAGCCCCCATATCACTCACTGAAGTAATTATGACCACTGCTTTTTTTGGGGGGGGGGGGTGGGATGCCCACAGCTATTCTTGTTTTGTATTCCAAAGACATGTGTCTGGAGCGCTTCTCCCCTGGTTTCTGCAGAAAATAGGCTCTGTCCTAGTCAATCGTTCCTGGTCAACAAATGCTAAATATGTTAAATACATTAAGATGATCTAGAACAGCTGGGTTGATAATCACGCATAGAATCTATTTGCAGATTATGTCAGCTTAACTGCCTCTAGTTGTTCCATTAGGTGTTTTTTTTTTTAATAAAATCTTGGATAACTATCACAGATTCCTTCTGGTTTCATACTTTAAAATAACTTACCATTTCACAACTTCATTGTGCTCAACCCCCCCACCCATGAATGAAGTTGCTGGACATTTTTTTCTAATTGATCAGTTAATAGGGCTGGACTTGTTTTCTTCTTGTAAATAAGTTTAGGATAAATTAAGTCAGACTTCTGGGACTTATGAGGAATGACAAACCAAAAGATGATTACAGAGATAAATTGAATAGAGCACAGACTCTCGACGTTAAAAACTGATTCACATTATTAACTTCAGAGGATTACCTACATCAGGATATTGTTTGATAATGGGTATGAAGATGACTAATCTCTTTTTCATATATCGATATATGAAGATGACTAATCTCTTTTTCAATTATCTATAAAACTCTGACTCAAAATTTGTATAATAGCTTACAGCAAGCTAGGCAAAAAAAAAGAAAGAAAGAAAAAAACAATTTCCTATTTTAGGTCTGTCTAGGTCTGTATAATTTAGTCACTAAATTACATGCTTTTCTCCCTCTGGTTCTCATTGGAATAACATATTCTTAGAAATGAGTGGAACTAGATATGTAGTGTAAGGCTGCAAAGTTGAGTATGTGGGGTGCATTCTGCAATGGCTTTCCCTGTCAAGAAGCATAAACTCCAGATTACTGAAAGGCTGTAATTTGATAAGAGTTATTGTTGTCTAGAAGTGAAGGCTAATGTTAATAAGTCCTCTTTAGATTGGGTCATGTTGAATGTTCTTATGCCCATCCAATTTCTGGTTTGGAACAACGTCTGAGTTAATAGAGGGGGCATTATAAACATAGTCAGTAAATCGGCTGTGTTTTGTGCTGCACCTGAATAAGGAAGAGGGGATATTGTCTTTTCAAGAGCTTCAAACTATTGGTTCATGTTCAGTGGGGTGATTTCTTTTACACAGAGCTGCTGGTTTATATTTTGACCCTAGTAAACAAGCTAATGAATTCAACAGCTAATATACAGCTGTCCACACTTATGAATGGAGACATCAAATAATGCTCAACCTCCCAAATATTCACTACTTTATGAGATATAATTCTCACAATACCATTATATTTTTGGTGAAAAGCTGACAATTATGAATAGGTGCGTAACTAACCATTTAGATCCAGATTCATTTTTACTTTGCAGTGAGTTTTACTATTTTGTCTAGTTCAAGACTATTAGCATGACACATTAGCATATGTCTTTCCTTGCCTTCATCGGTTGGTAGAAGGCGCAGCTGGGTGCTCAGACTAGTTTTAAATGTGTTTGTCATATGCCTTCCTGAACTGCCACACATAAATTGCCACTTGTCTATACCATAGTTGATTCTACCATGAGGTAAATAGAATATGCTTGTCTTCATGAGGCAAGGATGTTGCTTTCCCAAATTCTTTTAAGATGTTAAAGTAATAATTGTTGAATGCATCCCTTATTTCCAAGCTTAACTGTTTTGTGTTATACTTTTCAATGGGTTATGAATCTGACACAGGAGTGTGGAACAGTTTGAATTGCTTTCCTCTTCCTGGAATTCAGAGTGATGTTCCATTCTACAACATTTTTCTTTCTGGAATACTCAATTACTAAATGAAAAGGGAGTTGTAATGTCACTAGTGGAATATAGGCCAAGATGAACCCTTACTTGAATTCACAAAGCATAGCCAGGTCTAATCTAGTTAATTTTTATATTATTGTGAGTCATATATAAAGAAAAAAATAGTTTTATCATGTTCAGATGGTCCTACATTGGATTTTAATCTTTTAACATTCCATGACATGTTTAACATTGAGGCAGGAAGTAGTAATGCTAGAAAACTTAGTACACTGTTTAATATTACTGAGCACTGTGGCTTCTTATATCAAAGAAGACACAAATGCATGGACAGACTGTACCAGAAAGTATTTACTTTGTTGAACATGTAGTATCCAGAATATGAAGCTGAGCACACAATGGGCAAAAAACAGTTGGACAAACAGTTATTAAATCTGCAGTATAACTGCAAAAGCAAGTTATGTATTACTCTAGTGAGGAATCAGAGATTTTCATACCTATCAACTGCCCAGATTTTCACAGTATGTCCAGAGTTTTGTTTCATATTTTTGGTTTGTTTCTCATAAAATTTGTGGTTTTCCAGCACATAACTTAGGAATAAAATCACTAAATAATAACTTACGTTGCAATTTCAGACTTCATATCATGCAGAAATGAATGCTAAACAAACACACCTCACATGTTGCCCTTAAGATATTCTTGTAACTTTTCTTATGTTTATAAGAGAAATATTTAAAAGCTGTCCTATTTTTGGCCCCCCTACTATTATTTTAAGTTCTGTCCAGATTTTGTGCACTAAGACATTGAGAGGTATGGAGATCTTACAGTACACAGGACAGGTAGACAAATGTCACTATTCAGCCATCAGCCTTAAATGTAAAGCTGTGCCTTTTCAGCTTTTTGTCATGTTATGGTTAATATTCTTAATGTTCTGGATCTTGGCCTAACTTATGATGTACACTGATTAGATATGTATAAAGCATTTTAGTAAGCATTTTATTAAGTCCCTCATACTGGGTTAATGAAACCTTTACTTCACATGGGAATCAATACATATGTATTTCAGCTGGATTAATATCCGTCACCAATTCTTTATTGTGAGGGCCATTTTGAATCCCATGAAATCCATATGGAGCTTGGCGGAGTAAACAATCATTCCCTTTTGGGAAAACAATTTAGTTTCTTTATGGCCAGTGTAAAAAGTACTAATGGGCCGTAGATAAAGAAAATTGCTGACTGTGAAATCTGGTCTATACATAATAACTTGGAAGATGTCTATACATTTCAGTAATACATCAATTTCTTACCTAAGTAAGTTTATTATGAAATATTTAATTTGATATAAGGAGTATGCTATGTTATACTTTGCATCAAACAATGAAGGCTATAGTTATGTATTTTCCATGATATCATTCCCATTAGCATCTATTATAAGGATCTTGGCAGCTTTATTAAAATGTTTCTCATTTTTATACTGATATCCACAAATAAAATGTTTCTGTAATATCCTTTGTCTTTTTTAGAATTGTCACTGCATAACAAGCAGGGATCATTTCTTGTCCCAGTCATTTACTAATATGATTAGACCTTTAATAAAATCTATGTTAATTACTATGTCCTTTTCACTGCGAACACTAATGATCAGGCATCCATAGAAATGCATTTTATTAAAAGATTTCTTGTAATGTGCCATACTGATTAGGAGTATGTCATTAGGTTAAACAGGCTAAATATCCATTCAAGCAAATACAGACTGCTAAGAGCAGACAGGGGCTTTAATAACACTGAATACAAAACATTGATTGAAATGGAATTATAGCATAACAGACCCATTAGTGATAATGTCTGGCTAGTAAAATATAACAGATGTAAAACAAAGTCTAAATCAGAATATTAACATCATTGTTTTGCAAGACTGTACAACAAATTGCCTTTGATAAAAGAAAGAATGAACATTTAGTAATTTTGAAATTAGCACTTGACAAGGTCTTGATAAACAATCAGTTCAGAATTTAAGACAGTGTGATGGTATAGAGGGATAAAGCCCTAACTATGGTCTTGGTGACCTGGGTTTGAATACTAGTTCAGGCATCTGAGGTACTGGTAGGGAGGGATGAACCCATTGCTCCCTGATGGGAGCCATGATCTATAGATGAGAATAGATCTTGGTAGGAGTACACAAATGCAGCGGGGGGGGGGGGGATCATATTGGTAAGTGAAAAAAAATCCTCCTAGTAGAAGCAGTCACTGGCATGATGCCACAGGATGCCCTTAAGGGGGTGGAAAGAGGAGCTGGTAAGCCAATGATGGATGTGGGCACTGGGATAACTAGAATGAATGAACCAAAAAGGAGGAGAGGAACAATAAGTTCAGAATCCGTGGATCTGGATATGAGTTCCTAGATGGTTCATTGAAAGTTTTGAGCATCATGGTTAAGGTCATTCAAACTCTGGCATTCTTCCTACCTAAACTGCTTTGTGTAGCACATGAAAATGAAATTGGAAAACATATGTTTGTAATGATGGCTCTTGCTCATTTCAAATAATTCTCTAGTATCCTTATGTCAAAATTCAAGTAACAATGGATTATATTTGTTTGCCTCATCTATTAGCAAGTGCTTTTAAGTACTCCAAATTTCAAAGTCTATCAAAGTTCCCATACCACACTCAGAACAATTAGTACAATTTTGGCCATGTCAGTTTTTTAAACTGTTATAAAAATCTGCAGATGTTAGTATAATAAAAAGCAAAATCTTAACAAAAATTGCATGATGGTTAATATAGCCAGTTGTTGACATATAGTACTTCTGCAGCAAAAGATACCTCAAGAAAGTATCGGTTTCAGACATGGCAATGACGTTTTGTTTACTAAAACAGTGCAAAATCCCAACAAAGTTATACATTGGTTTGAAACTTCAAAGTTCTTTTTCTGCCAGTGACTCCAGTCATGTTATAATATTTATTCAGGGATCTAATTAGGATGAAAAACATTTCCAGATTCAGCATATATATTATTTATTTAAACTTTTATTTCTTAATTTGTTTTGTCATAATTTGAAGCATATATGCTAATTCCTTTTTCAAAATTCAAGATGTATACAGATACAATGCAAATCATTCCCATAATGGTTTTCAACTGCTCTTTTGAAATGCCAGTATAAGAAACTGGTATTTGTGTTCTGACCATTTTACAGTGGGTAGGAAGTTAAGAAGAAGTAATCTCCCTCTTTTATAACTGGTATTTGTACAAGAAAATGCCTGTATTACATTTGACAATGTTCCACTGATAATCTTCCACATAAAAAACAAATATGTTCTATCTTTTAAAGACGACTACCTATTCTAATAATTAAACCAACCCTGTGAGCATGATTCTAAGGGCAGAATATTAAGGAAAATTCATTTAGCCTGAATAAGTAATAATATCAATTATTATAGGTAATAACTTACTATCATGACATGGGATTTGTAAACACTGTAGTACAGAGCAGTAATGCATAAAGTCTGCTACACAATGACTTAATCATCTTATCAAATTCAAATTAAATGATAAACTACTAATATGATCCCTAGATAAGATATTAATTCCAAAAACTGTATTATACTACCTGAACCAACAGCCTGTATTGAGAGAAAAGTACTAATAAAAGTATAGCTTTTGTCTTATCAAATAATTTAATTTTATGTATCTGATACAAGTTTTATAACATCATTAAATCTTAATATGAATGGTGATGCAGTCGCTATCTTAGCCTCCTTCTTACAGAAAAAAAATATATAATCCTCAGCATAGATAATCATAGACTAATTTATTTATTTATTTATTTACTGACATTTGTTAACTGGGTTAGTCCAGCTGGGTCAGAAACCCATTTACAGTGGAGACCCGAGGAAAAAAGCTCCAGTTATATTTACTATATATGTTAACAGAGAATACAAGATAAATTTAATTACATTCAGTGTACCTTTTACAGAGAAAAACAAGTTTCAGTTAGTTACATACATTTAACATTTTGCAGAAAAAAACATTCCCATTTAGTCTACAGTATGAGAAATTATGTAGTAATGGTAAAACAAGGTCCAGGTACATCTAGAATTCTGCTAGCCAAATCTAAAGATAAAGCAGAAAGAGGGCTAAGATGAATATATGATAGGATGAGCAGAGAAAGGATAAGAGTAGGCTTGTGTACAAGCAAATGGCATTTTATATGTAATAATCTTTAATGATGAAAAATACCATGGGATTAGAAAGTGTATTAGTTTTATACTTTTAGAGATTTGGTAGACTGTTTTTTGCAGTCTATGTAGAATGGGTGGGAGTTATGTACTCTGAAAGTGGGAGTTAGGTGAGGTTATGGCAGAGACAAGTTTTGGAGTTGAGCAGATGATGTTTGAGTTCCTTTTTAAAGTGAGATGCATGTATAAGATCTAAGGGAATTTTGTTCCCGGACTGGGCTACTGCTCATTTGTATAGTAATTTGCCCACATTTTTCTTTGGTGGATAGACTGCTAGTAGTTGCTGGTTAGAAGTGTGCAGGGACCGAGATGGAGAGTAGGCAGATACAAGGGAAGAGAGAACTGGACAGGAAGATGGTCTATATGTGTACAATTTGGAATTGTGATATTAATAGTAGCTGTGGGAATATAAGCCATGGCAGGGAGTTTAGGGCAAGGCAGTGATGTGAGGTGTAGTGAGAGTTGATAATGAATCTAGCAATTTTATGATATGTTTGTTGGAGTTTAGTCAAGGTAGCATCCTGAATATAGGTTAGTACTGGGGCAGCGTAAAGAAGTGAGGGTAGGAGGAATGCCTGTGCTAGGAAAAGTCTAGCATTTGGAGTTAGAAATCTTTGTTACAATATAGTAATCCTAGTTTCTGGTTTGTTTTTTTTTTATACATTGGAGTAGGTGTAAGTTAAATTTCAGATCATCACCATCTATTATGACACCTAAGAGTTTAGTTTAAGGTTGAGGCTGAATTATTGTATTGTTGGAGGAAGTGATACTAAAAGTGGATTTATGATGGGAAAGAGTGTGGGGGAGAAAGAGCAAGAGCTTAGTCTTTTTGGGGTTGAGGATGAGTTGATTATCTGACAGCTGTTTTTTGGTGGTAAGAAAGGAGTGTTGAGTGAGGCAATGTAGTTCTGTGATATTGTTTGAGATAGAGATGAGGTGAGTCATCTGCATATTACACCTAAGGCACGGACTACTTTAGCACAATCACATCTTATCTCTACCCTTCTGTATGCATCCTCAATCTACACTAATCTATCTAAAGGTAACCTTAGGAAACTGTCTACATCCTACCACAACATAGCTCGATTTGCCACTGCATCTCAATATAGAACTCACCACTGCATAAACTTAAAACTTCTACACTGGCTGGAACTTCCTAACAAGATTATCTATCAACAACTCTTAATAGCACATAAAATTTTATATCAACCCTCAAAAACACCTGCTCTTAGCAACCTCTTGACTCCCTATAATAATTTAAAACAACTACGCTCCTCCCAAAAGCTACAAGTTAACATGACCAGAATTTCAAACTCTGCAGGGAACTGCCTTTTCTCCAACTCAGTTGGCAAAATATGGAATAACCTTCCCTTACATATCTCCTCTCTAGCCACTTTTCCTTGCTTTAAAAAGCAACTTCTTTCACATCTGAATAACTTCTGGCTCTGCTCTTGTACCAATCCAGACTAACCTACTTTCATCTTTCAACTATATTTGCATTTTATTTAACACTCTAAATCTCTCTCTCAAATCATAAATAACATTATGATTCTACTGTTACTAAAAAAAAAAAAAAAAAAAAACATTATTATTTTTATTTTCATGTTTTTAATTACATAATTTGTATTACATAGTTAGTATTATCTATTTGTTATTAGAATAGCATCACCTGACCTGAACTAATTTCCTTGTATTATTGCTCTTTGCCTATATCACAAGTGTTTTTTTTTACATGTATTTCTATAAACATGCTTTAATCTGTGGAGCTTTTCTCCCCGGGCCTCCACTGAAAATGGACAATGATCCAGTTGGACTAGCCCGGTCAACAAATGTAAAATAAATAAAAATAAATAAATAAATATTGGATGAGGGAAGATATTTTTGCAAGATTTGTACAGCTCATTTATGAAAACATTAAATAGCAGGGGACCCAAAATGGAGCCTTGTGGGACTGCAGCAGGGACTGAAATATAGGGAGATTAGGAAGATAGCCATCTGACAGTTTGTTGTCTACAAGATAAGTAGCTAGAGAACCAAGTAAGGGAGGTAGCAGATAGATTAAGGTTGGCAAGTCTGATTAGGAAGATGGGAGTGAGAGACGGTGTCAAAAGCTTTGGAAAGGTCAAGGAAGAGACCGGATACAAGTAGATTGTTGTCATGAGCCACTGCTATGGTCTGTGTGAAAGATAGGAGGGCAGTAGATGTACTATGGTTAGGGTGGAAACCATGTTGTGTAGGAGTGAGAAGGTTTTGCTGGAGGAGGTATTTGAGAAGTTGTGAGTGAATACATTTTTCTAGTATCTTAGATAGGGGTGATAGAATGGCAATCGGATGATAGTTAAATGGGTCAATAGAATTACCACCTTTATGGAGGGGGACAGTGAAGAAATATTTCCAAATAGATCGAACTGTAGCTTCCTGGATGGATCTGTTGATTAGAATAGATACAGGATAAGCTATAGTGTCAGCAGCAAGTTTGAGGAAAGATGGGGAGAGATTATCTGAGGAGGGGGAGCAGGGTTTAAGTTTCAAAAGAAGTTATTTAATGTAGGAGGTGGAGACAGGTTGAAAGGAGAAGAGATTTTTATTAAGATGGTCAGGTGGGGCTTGTGGCGTAGTTGTGTTTGAGTTGGAGTGAGTGAGGTTTGGGACCATTTCGATAAAGTGCTTGTTAAGGAGAGTAGTGGTTTCCTGGTGTGATTTGTTTGGGTAAGGAGAGGGATTTGAAGGGCAACCAGGAGAAAGGATATTGTTGAGGATAGCCCAGAATTTATTGAGGTTGGTTTTGCTGTCTAGTTGAACAGAGTTATAGTAGGAATTTCTGTCCTTATTAGTTAGTTACTTGACTAGATTCCACAGTTCTCTATATTTTTGTAATAGAGGAGGCTTCTTTGTTTTATGCCAGGCTTTCCAGGTGCTGTCTCTTTTATGCATTAGGGATCCAGTATCTTTAGAGAGCCAAGGCGCATAATTTGATTTGTTTCTAATTTTCCTGGAGGGAGCAAGGGAGTTAAGGGTGTTTAGGAAAATGTCGATGAATTTGTTGACTGGGTCATTGCATGGGAGTAGTCTAAGGATGGACCATTCAAAGCTAGACAGCATGGAGTTAAATAGGGAGATATTAAAGTTAGATAGCTTACGACAATCTTTGTAATGGTGGGCCTTGTGTGAGTGGGTAGAGTGCCTTAGGATGTATGTGGGGAGGTGGTCACTTAGACAGTCAGGTAAGGTAGTGGGGTTTTGGTAGAGGAAAGGGGAGTTAGAATCCAGTCAATTGGACTAGTCAATATTGGCATCACTTGAATTAGGGTTTCATGGTGTACATTATGGTTAAACCAGGATAGGATGTTTAGGATGCCTTTAAATTACTAAAATATTCACTTGGCATAGCTAAAGGAAATTACTACAATGGTGGTCGAGTGGTTTTAATTTGAAAATGTATTATTGTGGAGTATTTTACTACAGCGCATTGTGCTTTGCTCTTTTGTCCACTGTACTGTGACCATAAAGGTGGCATATATAATTTAGGGGCTATAGTGGGGCTGAGCTACCTGTTTTTTTATGCTTTTTTGCTTCTACATTTTTAATATTAAAGTTTTTCATAAATGGTGAGCCAAACACTGTTCTTCAATGGGCAGTAAGTAAACGTGCTAAGTTACTAGTACTTTCCTCCCTAAACAGCCATACATTATCAAAAGACACAATCAGATCTTACATGTGCTCAATGCATAGATGTTGTGCGACAAAATACACTCTTGAAATGGACTTTTCTTTCTCTAAGTCCATACATGTTGCTGTAAGAAATGTTACAAAGCACAGGCAGCAGACTGGAAATTGATAAAAAGGTGTCGAAAACGAATGAGTTGGTGTAAGAAATGTTACAAAGCACAGGCAGCAGACTGGAAATTGATAAAAAGGTATAGAAAACTAATGAGTTGGTGTAAGAAATGTTACAAAGCACAGGCGGCAGACTGGAAATTGATAAAAAGGTGTCGAAAACGAATGAGTTGGCGTAAGAAATGTTACAAAGCACAGGCAGCAGACTGGAAATTGATAAAAAGGTATAGAAAACGAATGAGTTGGTGTAAGAAATGTTACAAAGTACAGGCAGCAGACTGGAAATTGATAAAAAGGTATAGAAAACGAATGAGTTGGTGTAAGAAATGTTACAAAGCACAGGCAGCAGACTGGAAATTGATAAAAAGGTGTAGAAAACGAATGAGTGGGTGTAAGAAATGTTACAAAGCACAGGCAGCAGACTGGAAATTGATAAAAAGGTGTCGAAAACGAATGAGTTGGTGCAAGAAATGTTACAAAGCACAGGCAGCAGACTGGAAATTGATAAAAAGGTATAGAAAACGAATGAGTTGGTGTAAGAAATGTTACAAAGCACAGGCAGCAGACTGGAAATTGATAAAAAGGTGTAGAAAACGAATGAGTTGGTGTAAGAAATGTTACAAAGCACAGGCAGCAGACTGGAAATTGATAAAAAGGTGTAGAAAATGAATGAGTTGGTGTAAGAAATGTTACAAAGTACAGGCAGCAGACTGGAAATTGATAAAAAGGTGTAGAAAACGAATGAGTTGGTGCAGACGAAAAGAGCAGCAGCTTAGACACAGGTAAATGTCCACAAATTTGATTTATCAGTTTTATGACTTGCGCTTATTGTAAGTATGGGATATTATGTGGAAATAAAATCACATGCTGATGTTTTATCGATAATTCTGCTTTCAGGTAGCAGGTGCAGCTTAAAACTTTATTCCCTTTTATCTCAAACAATAAAGTAGGCAGTCATCATTTAAAATAAGTGGGCGCAAGTACAAACCAGCAAGCAGTCAAATGTCGAATGGATGACAAAGTTACAATATTCAAATGCGACAATTAGTTAAACATGGACACTGAAGGCAGCAGTATAGGTAGTTCTAAGATGAAATAAACACCATGAAAAAGGCTGATAAAAGCGTAGATATCAGTTTGAATTCCATAGTCTCCATTTGCATAATGTATAAGTATCATGCCTCATTCAGCAAAGAAATAATTTTATTTCTGGTCCAGAACGCCTTGAAATGTCACACTGGGAAGCATTATTTCTCAGTTCATGCTTCAATGATTCATCACTTTCTCAGAAATAAAATAAGTGTTACTTGATGCCTTAAGGGCAAAATATGTTACTTTTAGTCAAGGAAAGTATTTCTTTATGATACACACACACACACACACACACACACACACACACACACACACACACACACAAAGGTAGATAGATAGATAGATAGATAGATAGATAGATAGATAGATAGATAGATAGATAGATAGATAGATAGATGATAGAATAAAAAAGTAAAACAGTATCTTAATTTGGGGTTTGGGGAAAATAAGTCAAACAACTGAAGAAATGTGTGGGATAAAAATAAAATCATATGCTCGGGCATCCCAGGAACATGCATGCTGAAGGATATGGTAATAATCATTGATCAAAGGCAGGATGGCATTGTTTTTTGCCGAAAAACATACTTATGAGCAAATTAATACATGTAACATTTCCTTGCAGTAATATTAGCAAAGAAAACAGTCGTGCGTGTATTAACATCATTCTTCATGAAACTTTAATGGACAAATAAAAAACCTCATAAGCACCAATAAAACAGGATTATTTGAGAATGCATTTTCATCTGATTGCAATAACATTTTAGTAATTAGGCCATTATTGTATTTTACAAGAGTATAAAAAAATGGCAAAAAACATTTTCTGTTTTCATACTTGAATATATTTTAGAAAAAGGCACAGCACGGAATGAGTCCAGAATACATAGTTACTATCTAACTTACTTATGCTATTCACTGAGAAAAAACTAGAACAAATACTTAAATACATAAGAAATAACTTACTTTCTCTAAGCTCTAGTATAATTCTGTTACACTAGAAATGCACTTAAATATTTGATTAATATATTTGAGATTGCTGACACTTTTAAAGTAATTGCCTTATATTTGGTAGAGGTTAAGTCTCAGTATATTACAGAACCAGTTATAGTTGTAAGAAAAATACGCTTCTCCAATGGGCAAAAAAAAGTTACAGTCTTAAGCACTAATTGAAAATGAATATTCAGATTATCTAACATGTAACAGCAGAGAACAATATGAAAATTATGCAGCTGTTCTTGCACTGTGGCAATTCTGTCAATACAAATTTCCATTTCCTTTCAAAATTAACTATGTGTGTATGGGAAGGTCAAAACATCATAGGTGACTGCCTCAGCAAATAAAATAAACCTATGTTGCGCATTTTAATGAATTTGAAATATTACAGCTTCCATTCACAACATTTTCTTTGGTACTACAAAGGGTTATGGTGCATTGTGAAACGCAATGAATGTATGAGGCTGCCTACCTAACCAGCAATGTATAATTTACTTCTCATCTTCTCTTACTGTTATTGTATCCAGTTCTGACACTTTTCCTGTGTTTTTATTTCTGACAATTGTTTTAGTGCTGGTGTTATATTACATTACACATTGTTCTGAATCCTTTCGTTGACTTTAATTATACATATTATTAGAATATGTAGTATTCTTGGACATATCACACAATCATTTAAAAACACAGAAATAAAGTGCATGATTCTGACAAGTAGAAGTAATTTGCTTGATAGTGTAACAAAAGTTATATCTATATCTTATTTAGATTTTTTTTAAATAACATGCTTGCATATTCACAAAATCATGTTCTTCAATACACTGTTTTGTTAAGAGGGCTATGTGAGTATAATACATCATTAATGACATCATGATGCAGTGTATATGTCTGTCATTTGGTATATGTGTGCATGAATGCACAAATGAGCATGTGTGTGTGTGTGTGTGTGTGTGTGTGTGTGTGTGTGTGTGTTTGTGTGCGCGCGCGCGCATGTTGTCATGTGTGCATGCACGGTTATGACTATTGCACATTATTTTTATGTGAATATATATATATTTGTTGTGTTTGTGAGAGACAGACTGAAAAACGAAGAAAGGGAGAATCTGCAGGCTTTATTTCAACAAACAAGGATACAGAAAGTATATTTTTTGTAGGCATTATTGTTATAAAGAATAATATTAAATTTCATTTTCTTTGAGAAGTCATACCAAGTACATAGTTCACCAAATTTGTAAAAAGAAAAGAAAGGAAAAGACATTTAGACAGCATATTGTATAGATAACTTCATTAGGCAAACCTGCCATATCCATTGTATTCAGTGTAGATTCAACAATAAGGGAATGGATACAGCTGACTGCGTACAGTGAGTGTTAACAAATAATGCATTTAAAAAGTTTTCTCTTTAATATGGGATTAAACAAGACTCAGTAACCTGAACAAATCTCCTGTTAGCACTTTTATTTTTGAATAAGTAGAAATTCAAGGAATGATAATAATTTGCAACATGTTTATCCAGTCAGAAACAGAGTGCACATGAATGTTTGTGAGGTGTGAACAGATAGGGGTAGAAAAAATAGAACTGAGTAATGAAACACATTTAAGAACTATTTGTTATTGCTGCATGCTTTATCTGTTTGTTCCCTGTTTGCTGCAAGTAACAGTAATATCTGTACCCAGTTATAGTCACAAAACGTATCTTCTGCTGAGTCTGCTGGAGACTGAAATAAGACACTGAGCGATAACAGGTAAGAGAAAAGGATTTATATGTCAAAAAATCCATACTTATCAGCATCAAACCAAAAATCACCCTCTAAAAGCCATACTTTTAACTTGCTTTAAATTTAATTTAAGATACACACTGCTAAGCCAGTGCTTTGATTTCAGGTTGGATGTATTGCTTCTAATTCATATTTTTTTCTTCACTCACTGGAGTGCAAAAATGTCCCTGGTTTAAGAAATAATTATATCTTGAAACAGACAGTGTTATTCTTCATATAATTCAATATATATGTATATATATTTTGTAGGCTAAACAGACGTCAACCAATGATAAATTCAACATATTTCAGTGGATCCGTTTATGTTTATATCTGTCTGTCTGCCTATCTCTATATATCACACTTTTTGTGGAGAGATGAGACCAAAATTAGTAAAATTTTAATTTTAATTAGCTGACATGGACATGGGAGCTGTGATGAGCAAAACAGCAGCTATCAGAAAAGAAAATAAATGTTGAAAGGAAGACATGGATCCAGTGAAAAGCCAACAGGAAGAGGTCAGCAGACAATTAACACACATAAATACATGAAAACATACTCGGAGGCTCTAAATAAAAATCTGTAAAAGCAACAGAGACCTCCAAAGCAAACATCCAAGCAACCTCCACCCCCAACACAAACCATGAAACACATACTTCACAAAACCAGTGTGCAATGTAATCACAGCCCTTAAGGCAAAATAACATACTCAACAAACTAGTAATAGGTGACTCTATAATCAGGCACACTGACATCCCACTCACTAGGCTGAATAAGGAGAAGGTTATTGTTAGCTGCCTGTCAGGTGCCAGGATCCGCCACATAACGCAAGCACTCAGGTCACTCCAGAACAAGTACAAATATGACTCTGCCATTGTCCATGTTGATGTGAATGACCTGAGCCGTGCCTCCCTGGACTACATGAAAAGAGACATTGAAGAGCTCTGTGATCACATAACCTAGGCCGGTATGACCCTGACCCTGAGTAGCATCCTGCCCGCACCAAGAATGATACCATGGTATAAAGAAAAAAATCTCAATTTCAACAATTGGCTAAGTTTCTGGTGTCATTCAAAGAGGATCCAGTGTCTGTCCGCCTGGGACGACATGCTCGACAAGCCACGTTGCTTCACTAGAGATGGTTTGCACCTGTCACCCTGAAGCTTTTGAATACTGGCCAAGTCTCTTGCTACCCCCATAGTGCCTTTTTTAGGCAAGGCTCAAAAGACAAACCCACCACCGTAAATAGCACAAGTAACAAAAAACTGAGGGTAATGCTACTCAATGCCAGAATTCTAAACCTCAAAATGCACACACTCGAGGCACTCCTCAGTATGGAGAAACTCGATTTATGTGCAGTAACAGAAACCTTGTTTAAGGCTCCAGAGAGCACCCCAGCACTACCAGGCTACAACTCATACCATACATTTCAGCCACAGAACCCAAACCAAAATACAAAAGGTGGAGGCGTATCCATATTCATCTTGGATACCCACACCTCCAGGTTAGTGGCACAGCATGATGCTTCAGCGATCATCCACATGCAAATAACAATGGGAAAAACTGCAATTCAAATTGTAGCTTGCTACAGATCATCCACCATGTCCCAGGACCCCCATTCCACATTTCTGGAAACACTGGGAAACATAAAGGTCCTACCAAACACCCTAATATTGGGTGATTTCAATTACCCAAACATTAACTGGGACAACTACTAAAGTACTAACTCCCTTGCCCAACATTTCCTAGAATTTATAAACTCAAATGCCCTAGTTCAACTGGTCAACACTCACACCAGAGGTGACAACATACTGGACCTGGTCATCACCAACATGGGCGACTGGTGTTCCACACTGGAGTTCAACCACTCGCTGGTTAGATCTGACCATAAACAAATCACTTTGGATATCCACATTTCTCCCCTACTCCCAGACAAGGAAACCACCGTGAAAAACATTTCAAAAGCAAACTTCGCATTACTTAAGACTGAGGTGGAAAGTTTCAAAGCCCCCATGTTGATAATGCTGTCCAAGCTGCAAAATCCTTTACTAATGCATTCTACGGGAACCTACAAAAATGCATGGATCATGCCATCCCAAGTAAAACCAAGACTCACTCCTCCAAGAAAAGGAAACCAGTCTGGTGGACTCCTGCCATAAACAAGCTATACAATAGAAGGAGGAAACTATTACAGAAAAGAATAAAATCCCAAGAAGGGAAGACATCCCTGATCAGTATCAGCAAGAAACTATGATCCCTCATAAAATCATGCAAGGCGAGCTTTGAAAGAAAAATTGCCAAGGATTCCAAAGATAACCGCAAGGCATTCTTTAGCTATGTCAAGAATCTAAGTGACAATGCTCAGGTCTGCTCAGAGTTAGTGCAGAATGGCACAAAATGCACTGACATGACTGATATCACCAACATCCTGGCAGACAGGTTCAGCGCAAACTTCACCTTCCTCTCACCCCCAAAAGGGTCCATAACCATACCAGAAGAATGTAGAGTCCCTAAAATCATAGACACTCAGGTTAAAACAGCCCTCTCCAAAGCCAAAATTCAGCATAAATGGGACCAGACGGTGTCCCAGGCTAAGTCCTACATGAGCTCAAAGACGAACTAACCCCTCACCTAAACTCACTGTTCAAACTCAGCCTCTCCACAGGCTACATACCCATAGTGTGGTGCACAGCAATGGTTATTCCGCTCCAGAAAGGCAGAGCCACAACAGACCCCAGGAACTATTGCCCTATAAGCCTGACTAGCTTGGTCTGCAAGGCTATGGAGTGCATCATCATAGAACTCATTAACAGAGATGTTGGGAACCTCCAAACACTAGACCCAATCCAGTTCAGCTTTGTTAAGGGCAGATCATGCCTCCTAAACCTAGTGGACTTATTTGAGATAGTTACCAAGGCTATAGACGAGTAGCATCCTGCCCTCACCAAGAATGAAACCATGGTATAAAAAAAAAAAATCTCAATTTCAACAATTGGCTAAGTTTCTGGTGTCATTCAAAGGGGATCCAGTGTCTGTCCACCTGGGACGACATGCTCGACAAGCCCCGTTGCTTCGCTAGAGATGGTTTGCACCTGTCACCCTGAGGCTTTTGAATACTGGCCAAGGCTCTTGCCACCCCCATAGTGCCTTTTTTAGACAAGGTTCAAAAGACAAACCCACTGCCGTAAATAGCACAAGTAACAAAAAACTGAGGGCAATGCTACTCAATGCCAGAATTCTAAACCTCAAAATGCACACACTCGAGGCACTCCTCTGTATGGAGAAAATCAATTTATGTGCAGTAACAGAAACCTTGTTTAAGGCTCCAGAGAGCACCCCAGCACTACCAGGCTACAACTCATACCATACATTTCAGCCACAGAACCCAAACCAAAATACAAAAGGTGGGGGCATATCAATATTCATCTTGGATACCCACACCTCCAGGTTAGTGGCACAGCACGATGCTTCAGAGATCATCCACATGCAACTAACAATGGGAAAAACTGCAATTCATATTGTAGCTTGCTACAGATCATCCACCATGTCCTAGGACCCCCATTCCACATTTCTGGAAACACTGGGAAACATAAAGGTCCTACCAAACACCCTAATATTGGGTGATTTCAATTACCCAAACATTAACTGGGACAACTACTCAAGTACTAACTCCCTTGCCCAACATTTCCTAGAATTTATAAACTCAAATGCCCTGGTTCAACTGGTCAACACTCACACCAGAGGTGAAAACATATTGGACCTGGTCATCACCAACATGGGCGACTGGTGTTCCACACCGGAGGTCAACCACTCGCTGGTTAGATCTGACCATAAACAAATCACTTTGGATATCCACATTTCTCCCCCACTCCCAGACAAGGAAACCACCGTGAAAAACTTTTCAAAAGCAAATTTCACATTATTTAAGACTGAGGTGGAAAGTTTCAAAGCCCCCATGTTGATAATGCTGTCCAAGCTGCAAAATCCTTTACTAATGCATTCTACGGGCACCTACAAGAATGCATGGATCATGTCATCCCAACCAAACCAAGACTCACTCCACCAAAAAAAGGAAACCAGTCTGGTGGACTCCTACCATCAACAAGCTATACAATTGAAGGAGGAAACTATTACAGAAAAGAGTAAAATCCCAAGAAGGGAAGACATCCCTGATCAGTATCAGCAAGAAACTATGATCCCTCATAAAATCATGCAAGGTGAGCTTTGAAAGAAAAATTGCCAAGGACTCCAAAGATAACCACAAGGCATTCTTTAGCTATGTCAAGAATCTAAGTGACAATGCTCAGATCTGCTCAGAGTTTGTGCAGAATGGCATAAAATGCACTGACATGACTGATATCACCAACATCCTGGCAGACAGGTTCAGCGCAAACTTCACCCTCCTCTCACCCCCAAAAGGACCCATAACCATACCAGAAGAATGTAGAGTCCCTAAAATCACAGACACTCAGGTTAAAACAGCCCTCTCCAAAGCCAAAATTCAGCATAAATGGGACCAGACGGTGTCCCAGGCTAAGTCCTACATGAGCTCAAAGACGAACTAACCCCTCACCTAAACTCACTGTTCAAACTCAGCCTCTCCACAGGCTACATACCCATAGAGTGGTGCACAGCAACGGTTATTCCGCTC
The DNA here is from genome assembly GCF_019279795.1 of Protopterus annectens. Classification (NCBI taxonomy): domain Eukaryota; kingdom Metazoa; phylum Chordata; order Ceratodontiformes; family Protopteridae; genus Protopterus; species Protopterus annectens. The sequence goes on from NC_056733.1 coordinate 1,961,217,851, forward strand.
CAGAAAGGCAGAGCCACAACAGACCCCAGGAACTATTGCCCTATAAGCCTGACTAGCTTGGTCTGCAAGGCTATGGAGCGCATCATCATAGAACTCATTAACAGAGATGTTGGGAACCTCCAAACACTAGACCCAATCCAGTTCAGCTTTGTTAAGGGCAGATCATGCCTCCTAAACCTGGTGGACTTATTTGAGATAGTTACCAAGGCTATAGACAAGTAGCATCCTGCCCTCACCAAGAATTAAACCATGGTATAAAGAAAAAAATCTCAATTTCAACAATTGGCTAAGTTTCTGGTGTTATTCAAAGGGGATCCAGTGTCTGTCCACCTGGGACGACATGCTCGACAAGCCCCATTGCTTCGCTAGAGATGGTTTGCACCTGTCACCCTGAGGCTTTTGAATACTGGCCAAGGCTCTTGAAACCCCCATAGTGCCTTTTTTAGAAAAGGCTCAAAAGACAAACCCACTGCCGTAAATAGCACAAGTAACAAAAAACTGAGGGTAATGCTACTCGATGCCAGAATTCTAAACCTCAAAATTCACACACTCGAGGCACTCCTCTGTATGGAGAAAATCAATTTATGTGCAGTAACAGAAACCTTGTTTAAGGCTCCAGAGAGCACCCCAGCACTACCAGGCTACAACTCATACCATACATTTCAGCCACAGAACCCAAACCAAAATACAAAAGGTGGGGGCGTATCAATATTCATCTTGGATACCCACACCTCCAGGTTAGTGGCACAGCATGATGCTTCAGAGATCATCCACATGCAACTAACAATGGGAAAAACTGCAATTCATATTGTAGCTTGCTACAGATCATCCACCATGTCCTAGGACCCCCATTCCACATTTCTGGAAACACTGGGAAACATAAAGGTCCTACCAAACACCCTAATATTGGGTGATTTCAATTACCCAAACATTAACTGGGACAACTACTCAAGTACTAACTCCCTTGCCCAACATTTCCTAGAATTTATAAACTCAAATGCCCTGGTTCAACTGGTTAACACTCACACCAGAGGTGAAAACATATTGGACCTGGTCATCACCAACATGGGCGACTGGTATTCCACACCGGAGGTCAACCACTCGCTGGTTAGATCTGACCATAAACAAATCACTTTGGATATCCACATTTCTCCCCCACTCCCAGACAAGGAAACCACCGTGAAAAACTTTTCAAAAGCAAACTTCACATTACTTAAGACTGAGGTGGAAAGTTTCAAAGCCCCCATGTTGATAACGCTGTCCAAGCTGCAAAATCCTTTACTAATGCATTATATGGGCACCTACAAGAATGCATGGATCATGTCATCCCAAGCAAAACCAAGACTCACTCCACCAAAAAAAGGAAACCAGTCTGGTGGACTCCTACCATCAACAAGCTATACAATTGAAGGAGGAAACTATTACAGAAAAGAGTAAAATCCCAAGAAGGGAAGACATCCCTGATCAGTATCAGCAAGAAACTATGATCCCTCATAAAATCATGCAAGGTGAGCTTTGAAAGAAAAATTGCCAAGGACTCCAAAGATAACCACAAGGCATTCTTTAGCTATGTCAAGAATCTAAGTGACAATGCTCAGATCTGCTCAGAATTAGTGCAGAATGGCACAAAATACACTGACATGACTGATATCACCAACATCCTGGCAGACAGGTTCAACGCAAACTTCACCCTCCTCTCACCCCCAAAAGGGCCCATAACCATACCAGAAGAATGTAGAGTCCCTGAAATCACAGACACTCAGGTTAAAACAGCCCTCTCTAAAGCCAAAACACAGCATAAATGGGACCGGACGGTGTCCCAGGCTAAGTCCTACATGAGCTCAAAGATGAACTAACCCCTCACCGAAACTCACATTTCAAACTCAGCCTCTCCACAGGCTACATACCCATAGAGTGGTGCACAGCAAGGGTTATTCCGCTCCAGAAATGCAGAGCCACAACAGACCCCAGGAACTATTGACCTATAAGCCTGACTAGCTTGGTTTGCAAGGCTATGGAGCACATCATCATAGAACTCATTAACAGCGACGTTGGGAACCTCCAAACACTAGACCCAATCCAGTTCAGCTTTGTTAAGGGCAGATCATGCCTCCTAAACCTGGTGGACTTCTTTGAGATACTTAAAAGGCTATAGACTAGGGAAAGGTGGTACACACAGCCTACATAGACCTCGAAAAGGCCTTCAACACTGTTCCACATTCTGGTATTACAGACAAGCTCACCAGCCTGAACATAAAACTCTATGTCACAAGATGGGTTGCCAACTTGTTCACGGACAGAACTCACATGGTGAGAGTTGTGGGAGCTAGGTCTGACTCTAAACTGGTTACAAGTGGCATTCCCCAAGGCTCAGTCCTAGGACCCCTTCTGTTCGGCATATACTTCTCAGAGGTACAGGCAAGCACAGGAGGACTATGGCTGACCAAGTTCGCAGATGACTGCAAACTAAGGGCTATAATTGACTCGCCGGCTGGCACAGACATCCTCCAAAAGGATCTCAATGAGATGGATACCTGGTGTCAAAATCATGGCCTCAAGCTAAATGCCAAAAAGTGCATAGTCATCATCTTGGAAAAAAACAAAAGTACCCACAAACTACCACGTAGGTTTTAGTCCCCTAAATACGGAAGATGTAATAAGGGATCTGGGGACCCAAGTAGATAGTAATCTCACCTTTGATAATCACATTACCAAAGTGGTTAGAAAATTCTTCTACGTGGCCCACCTAATCACAAAAGGGTTTGCATCCAGATCAAAAGAGGTCATTGTGCCCCTCTAATCATTACTCATCAGACCCATCATAGAGTACAATGCCCCATTTGAGATGTACCTTACAAGACACCTGCAACAGCTGGAAAGACCACAGAAGTACCTCACCGAGAGGATCACTGGCCTCAAACAGATGCCCTATGCAGCTCGACTGAAGTAACTCCAGCTGTACTCGGTTGCATACCGCTTACTCAGAGGTGATCTCTGCCTGACATACAAGGCCATGTCCAACCCAGAATTGATGGACATGCTCCACCTAAATAAAACCTTATCCCCTCAAGCCACATGCTCTCAGGATCTAAATCTTACCACAACAATAAATAGGAAGTGCTGGAGGATACATTCCTGTCCCAGAGACTTCCCATGCTTTGGAACAATAGCTCCTTGCTAACACTCTTCAAAAGAAACCTTGATGAGTGGATGGGAAACAAAAAGTTTACCCTAGGGATCACTTCAGTGGCTCTGCTGGACAGAGGCACAGGAACTAATCTAAGGGGGCGGTGAAAGCCAACACATTCTGGCTAGGCTTATAAATGCCTTCGGGCAGATAGCCTAGTACCTACCTATGAACCTATTACATTCAACAGAAGGAGATATATTATATTTAGCAAACAAGACAAATTACAGAACATGATGTGATGGGAAAACCTGGAGATTCTTTAGCTGAAAGAAGTTCTTGAGGGAACAGATGCAGTCCAGTTCATTTAAAAATGATTTCACAAGCTGCTAGACTGGCAAGCAGTCAGCACTCATAGAGTAGGGCACAGTATGCAAATTCAGATAAACTTACATATCTAGTAGTGAAACATCTCATTTGACACCATGAAAGGCTAAGTTGCGACATAGGTTGTTTCATGAAAGAATGGCTGCAGGCTGAATGTAGTGTGGAATGTTTCATCAGGACTTTTAAAAATGTTGACTTCAGTTGTTCTGTTCAGTTTGCAATCTAAAGGAAATGGCAGCAACTATGTGTTTGCTTTTTCCATCATCCTTGAAAACCATTGGGTAAAGATTAGTGCAAAGTTTTGCTAACTTTCTGAAGACACTAGACTTCTTTATGGAGGTATCCCAAGGTATGGATGCATGTTGGCTTCCTGAGGTTTAGGATGGGGAACTGTCCATAGTACTAGATACAGAAAGTTTTGTTAAGAGTCAGTGTTAGCCAGATGACAGCATCTCCATTCACAGCAATAGTGTAGATGCAATGAACTACAGACAGAAATTAACTTCATGCAAAGTAGACAGAGAGATGGGAGTTACTTAGTGAATTAGTTTAGACATGATTCTTCAGCCCCATTGGGGACTTTGAGCATCTTGATGACATATATCTTTAGAGCTAGATGATGGTAAATGTTCTTGGGAGTCTGAGTCAAAAGGATAGAAGAATATATTTAGAACTTACCTGATATTGTCAGAAAGGATTCAGTGGATGAAAATCTTTGGACCCATCTTAACAGGACTAAATTTAAATGACAAGTGGCTACAAATTGACTGTTTATAAAATGGGTCATCCTAAGGAGTTTAAATCTAAATGACATGTGGATACAATTGGACTGTTTAAAAAATGAGTCCAGATGGGGATACACTGGTTCATATAGCTGATTATCTGCAGCCCTTCAGTGCTTGATATGTAAGTAATAGCTGGGGTGTGAGAAATAAATTCTATGTTCATGATTTATGGCAATGAGTTAGCTTCTTTCTAGCATCTCTGCCTTAGCTCTTCATACTTCTGCAACTTGTGATCTCAAATGCAGCTGAAGAAGATTTAATATAAGGTGATTAGATATATTTATGCAAGACCTCTGCTTAACATGGGCTGAGGTCTACAATGGTGACCATTGAAAAAGACTCTGCTGTGAAGTGGACTGGCATATCTGGTATAAACAATATTCCTATCACTCTGAACACTTTGAAAACAACTGTTTTTAGAAGTGTCTAAAATTTAAATCCACAGACTCTCTTTCATATGCTTATTGTCTTCTATATTATGTTGTTTTCTGGATTTTCATACTATGATCATTACACTTCATTCTGTTGTATGTGGCAAGGAGTGAATGCTACATACTATTGCCTTACTTGTTTTATATGTATGCACTGAAATATAATTGTGTTCTACATGCCAAGTGATACACATTTTATAAGATTTTATTACCAGATATAAGTAAGCTATGCATATATTATATTTTGTAGCAGACTAATGCAGTTTTCATAACATGTTACTTTATTTTCCATCCAGTAATTTTGTTTTTTGAAGAGCGCCCCTTGTCAAAACACTCAAATGTTATACGTTAAACTTCAAAGTTGATTCATTGATCTGCATAAGAACACATTTTGCATTACTATGTATGCTAGACATTTAGTTAATTGCCTTTGCTGCCCTTGCTTAGAGACATTGTTAGGGCACTGATAGGGTTTAGCATTATTGCTGCTGCAATTTTACAATAGCAGTAGTGCTAGAAAGCTTTGTTAAATTAATGTAAGTACTTAACATCTGAAAAAAGGCTAGCAAGAATGTGGCTGTTTTCCTTCATTTTTTAGCAAACTGAGGTCCTGTGGCAGCCTCCTGTTTGAACTTTTGTAAGGGGGGTGGGAATAATAGGTAAGTGGCCTTATAGAAAGCACTGGTGGATATTTGTGTTGGCCTACTAAACAGTGTCATCTAATTATTTCAACTTACTGAGGTAGGACTTCTTGACTAGTTATTGATATTCTTAAGTTGACAGTTAAGGAAGGTTTCAGTTCCAAGTTTTCTGACACATTCTTATTATAGTAATTTTAGCCTCGTCTTTATTTATATCTGACATGGGGGTCTAGAGATAGAACTTTTAAGACAGTCATTAATAATTATTAACACTCTCATTCCAGGGATGCAGCTGCCATTGGGAATACATTAACATAGAGAACTACAGGTGGCTGTTGTTCAGTCATTTAGCTGAATCCGAATCTTAAAAAAATTAAGTCCTTTAGTATGTTAGGTCTGTCTGTGAAGAACTGCTTTTATAATTTTTTTTTCAAATTCATATTCATAATAAAAAGGCAATTAAATGTGAAACAGCAATTTTGCCATTATAGTGGACAGCATACAGACTCATAACAATAACAGGTAACAATGGTTGCTAAGGACATGGGCTCTGGTGTAGTGGTATAATTAGGCTATAAGCCAGTAGGGGTATGTAAATGAGCTAAATTTATTGAAAAGCAAAATGGGAGAGCGTGTCCATGGGTACCTAACCATATAGGAGCTATAATGCGGTGGTGTAAGCAGAAGAAGCAGCTGACATGAAAAGGGGGTGTGTCATGCTTGGTGTAAGCACACTAGACCGCCGTTGCACTCAGCTAAGCATAGCTAAGCAAGGATGTGTGTCTGAGGCTGCTTAGCTGGTTCAAGAAATGATGAGCGTGTTTGTGTCCAGGGGAGGGCCTTTTCTGCTCAGCAATGTTTACACTAGCTAAAACAGTTTGTGTGGCATGCCATGGGGCTTAAACACAGCAGAAATCGAAAAAAAAAAGGAAATCGCAGAATCAAGGAAATAAACTGCAAATCACTAATACAGACTCTGTTACTCACAGTGACCTATTCAAACCCCTCAATAATATATCTGAGTGGTGGAATGTATTATAGTCAGCCAATCACAAAGGCAGCATCTGCAGCACACCAGTATAAAGTATGCAAACACCTTTCAGTCTGGTTTTTCCCACAAACTCTTCACCTTTGGTGTACATATTTGGGAATTGTAACTGACAAAATGATAGGGGTTGCTTTGCTACATCTGTATGCTCTACAGACGGAGGGCAGTGATGAGGATAATGCTGACAACCATCCCAGATCGAGAAGGAGAAGAGTGTTCAGACCCAAGGTAAACTTCCAGGGGTTACATGAGCTGGAGATACTAGAGAACTACAGGGTGGACAGGGAAATACTTCAGCAACTCTCTGAGCTCTGCCAGTCTCACCTCAGACCGAGAGCCAACAGAGGGGAAACCATCCCAGTTGAAACCAAGGTATGTGTAGCCTTAAGAATACTAGCTACAGGTACTTTCCAAAGACCTACTGGGGACATCATGGGGTTCTCACAGACATCTGCATCCAGAGTACTCCACCAGTTCATGAAAGCTGTTTTGCCACATGCTGGTGAGCACATTTATTTCCCCAGCACCCCTGAGGAGAGGACTAACAATATGCATCCTCCACCATGTAGCAGACCACCCAGAGGTATTGGGTGGCATAGACTGCACTCAGGTCCACATCAAAGCACCACCCAGTGAAGACGGTAGAGTGTATGTCAACTGCAAGGGCTATCACTCCATCAACTGCCAGGTCATGTGCAATGCCCAGGGCATTATCGTGAACGTGTGTGCTGGCAGCCCTGGCAGCTATCACGGCTCCCACATCTGGCATGCCTTACAGCTGTCCCAGGCATTTGCCAGGGAGGGATATCCAGTATAGCCATTTTGTGGGGATGCTGGCTACGCATTGGAATCATGGATGATGACACCCATTAGAAATGCACACACACCCACTAAATAATGCCATAATGAGGCACATGCACAAGCTAGGAACATTATAGAGTGCGTGTTTGAGATGCCCAAGTCACGGTTCTACTGCCTTGACATATCTGGTAGAGCCCTGCAGTACTGTCTAGCCACATGTGCGCACATGTTCATAGTATGTGCCATGCTACACAATATGATCCTGTGGAAACAGCTATGGCAGGAACATCACATGTAAGGGACACACAGCCCACACCATTGCCAAGGTCTCCACAGGCACAGGAGAACTCACAGGAAGAACCCTCTGAGCCTCCCCCTGTAGGTAGACTTAGGTGTACCCAGTGTGCCCTGGCCTTGGCAAAGAGCCAATGCATAATACATACAGTGACACCCTAAGGACCCAGATACTGATACCTCTCTCTGACTTGCACACACAGTAAAATGGATAGCACACACATCACACTATCTGTACCTTACCATGTACAGGCTGTGTACTTTGTGCATCTGACAGAGTCAGCCCTAAAGCACCATCCTCACAACTGCTGCAGGCACAAAGAAAATCACTCTTCTTAACAATAGATGAATGGAGTAGTACATTTTGGTAACATATCTCAGGTATTGCTGCATGTATGCAAGGGAATGGGGTTGTTTACTGGGATAGCAGCAGACAACTGATAGTTATGTGGGCCAACAGGAAATGTTTGCGCAATACTGGCTTCCACAGAGTATGCAGTACTGCCCTAGGTGACAAAACTCACTGCAGTGTATGTCGGGGGCAAATAAACTGAGGGGTCATTAGTCACATGCATGGATGTCAATGTTGGGGTCCCATACTCACCCCTCAGCCTTTCCCAGCAAGTCACCCATAGAAAACCCTAAAGAAATGTCTGGCAAAGCCCCACAAATAGAGACAATGATAAAATAGTCCTCTTACAGACTTACACAATGATATCACAGTAGATCTTGCAGTTGCATGAAGTCTTTAAAGGGTAGGAAGTCTGAAACTCAAATGTCTGCCATTACATTTTAACATTTGGTTTTAGTGATATGCCAATATTCCCAAAGACAGGCACAACACTATGTTAATGGAAGCAGAAAGTAAAGCCAGCATTTGCACAGTCTGTGCAAATGTGTACAGTTGACAGGTATGCGCCTCCAACACACCCAAGTCCCCATAGAAATGCAGTAATATGTATGTTTGTAGGGTAATAGCAGCAGAGCACACATTCCCATGGCTGTCTCAATCAACTTGATAACATGTTGCATGTCCACAATATGCAGGGGTCAATGTGCTATGTATATGAGTGGTTAATACTGTCAGAAAGTGGGCAGCACTTACACTTGACTGTAGTTGCTTAGTGGCTTAGGTACAATACTGTGGTTGACAGGGTCCATGTTCCAAGACTTTCTGTGCCAACTATTTTGCATGTCAGCTACACCTACAGTAGGACCTGCACACACTATCCAGAAGTCAATATCCATTACTATAGGAAAGATGGACAAGTCAGGGACAAGGGGGCACTCATATGGACAGTACACAGTTCAGAGTAACCTATACAGTGACTAGCATGACTTTCAGCTGCAGAAATTTTTGCAGAATGTCCAGAGTTTTTCATCATAATTGTGCTGTTTTTCATAAAATTGTGGTTTTCTGGCAAATCATTAAAGACTAAAGTCAGAAAATAATGAACAGATTTTAGTTTCAGACTTCATACTCTTTAGAAAAATGCATGCTATTACAAAGCCGGTTATTGTAGCAGCTATCTAAGTTTGTAAGGGCAATATTTAAAACATCCCTATTTTTAGCCCTTTGTCCCCCAGTTATTTATGGCTTTCTCCCGATTGCTGGCTCTAAGAGGTTGAGAGGTATGGTGCCTAGTAGGACAGCAAGTACCTGAAAGTGAGTGTACTTCCAGGTTATAAATGGCTGCCACCTTACTGCATCAGCATTGACAACAAGTCACTGGCCACCATCAATACCCATAAAATGACAGGCTGTCACAGAAGGACCACAGGTATGCCATGGATTATCTGTTCTGCTTGTCCTAACATTGCATTTGCCTGCCAAACTATTTGCAAAACAAGAAAGGTTCATGTCAAAACATCAATGGTAGACAGTGGAGAAGCAGACATCATACCCATAAGAAAAATCAAGCAAATACCAAACCAGTTTCCCAACTGTCTATGTTTGGCAAAGCATTTTTAACACCCTGTCCCCATGTGTGGGCCTGTGTCTGACTGTCATATATGGGCCTGTCCAGATGTCAGTCTGTGACAGAATGACAGCTAAGGCCAATATGTAGCCTCATAATAACTTAGCAACACAAACTGTCTGAGAGCCACAGCAGATGTAGTGATGCAATGATGGACAACCTGATAAATAGGTACATTCAAAAGTGTGAAGCCCATAACCCTGTATGTGATGTTATGGTGTCTACCCTGCCTACACGAGAAATACAAATACATAACAGCAGCCACTGTGGGCAAAGCCTGTGACTGTACTACAGAAGGACAAAGAGACACACATAAGGGGAAGGGGAACTACTGGCTAGACAAATGGAAAATGTGCACACCAGAACAAATTGTGCAGTAACATAGATACCCTGCAGGGTATGGAGTCAGTAAATATCACCCACAACTACACAGCACACACCCATGTAAGTGCAGGTCCTCAACAAAACAAAAATAGAAACAAACGAAACCTCAGAGCCAAAAACAGATAAGAACTTCACAGACCTGCACACCACAGAACATGAATAGTCCACATACCAGTTTCTCACAACCATTAAGGCCTTACCATACCTCCAACATATTACTCATAGGAGACTCAGTCGTGAGACACACAGATATGCCTCTCACCAGGCTGGATAAGGAAAAAGTCATGTTTACTTGTTTGTCTGGTGCCATAATCCACCATATCACACATGCACTCAGGTCACTCCACAGCAGGTACTGTTATCGCTCTGGCCTATTCGATGGTGGTGTGAATGACATTAGATGTACCTCCCTGGACTATAGGAACACAGACATGATTCAGCTTGCTGAATATATGTCCCATGCAGGTATGTCGGCCAGCATCCCTCTTACCAGTTTATGTACTCCACTAGTAATTTTATACAGAAGACCCCGGAATTGAACCACTATATTCCTCTGTAAAGTTCGTTTGTTTGTGTCTTTTGGCTTTTCCCGGTTAGGGATCGCCACAGCGGAACTCCGGTCCGCTAATGATTGGCAGTAGATTTTTATGTACTGGCTTGCTGGGCCTAACGTACAACCTTCAACGAAAGAATGCCCATTCATGCATGTCACTACACAGAAGACGCTCTAACTGAGAATCGGACGGGCAACGTCTAACTGTGAGGTGACAATGCTACCGCAGCACCACCACATGAGCTATATTAGCCTAAATTCCCAGAGTTCTTGAGCCAGTCACTGATTAACTCACTTATCGCGCCAAGATCTCACTCTTGGGCTGCTGATTTTTTGGTGCCACTTCTATAGTACTTGTTCAGCCCTGCTCCATTCACCCTCGCTGCACTCAGTCTCACTCTGCTCCCTTACCCTGCCCTCATTCTCCACCCACCCCCACTACTTCTACATTTATTCCCACTCAACATCAGCTGACTCTACTCACCACTCTCACTCTCCAATCCAATCACAAACATAACATAATCCCACCCACACATCACTACAAAACCAACTAACTCATTCTAAATGATTCCATTCCACCACTAAATATTCTTTCCCCACTCTGCTATTCTCCCAGTCCTCTAATTGGTTCATCATTAAGTTTTCATCCCTCCCCGCTACCCACTCTACTCTTGCCATTTACTGCTGGTCCTCCAACATACTCCACCCCCACATTCTGCTAAACCACTCATTCCTCTAGAATACAAACCTCCTTTCCTTGTATTGCAAACCACTGCCATTATGTCCTACACCACCCACTCCCACCATCTCAGTACCCCCTTATTACTAGCATTACTAATCCTATGTTTCATCACAACCTCTATCTGTACCTCCTATCATTGTACACTCAACCAGTACAATAACCTGAAATCCCCCACCCTAACTCCTTACACTCCTCACCCCTCCAACCATATAGACGTATCTCCAGCCATCTAAAAGCAATCTTTTCTCCAACTCCCCACACCTACCTACTATGTCACACAAACCAAAAAAAAACAGCCTCAAATTCAACTCCCTAGTTATGTTATACCCTAAAACTATTACCAGTGTAGCAGCACAGCTACTACTAGGAGGTGATAGTCACCCCAACCGCAGTCCAATATCAGCCACAAATAACACATATGACCCTAACACACCATTTAAACACAAACCCACAGACTTACTAATACTAAACTGTAACATTCATAGCATTATGAATAAAACAGAAGAACTGCATGCCACCATTTCTTTAATATAACCCTGACATCATGCTCATTACAAAGACTTGACTCAAGCCACACATTAAGGATAACTCCATAACCACTCCCCCCCCCCAGTTATAACATTCATAGGGTTGACAGAACTCACAAATGAGGTGGTGGTGTCGCTCTGCTTTACAAAACTAGCTTAAACATCCATCTCCTATAAAAACAACCCCCGCATTTCACAAATGCAGAAACTATATTTGTGAAACTTCTCTTAAACAAAAGCAAACATCTAAACATACTTGGGATTTACATAGCCCCAGGCAACAACCTAGCACCCTTGAGTCCATACTACACTGGGCTTCTCACTCCCTTCCCCAAGAAACTATCTTGCTAGGTGATGTCAACATCGACTGAAACTCTATCCACTCTCCAACACCTGCTAACCACCTTAAACTATATAACTTCACCCAACTCATACAAACTCCCACCCATACTGATAAATTGACAAAAAGGGAATCCATATTAGACTGGATCATCACAAACAACCCCAATACTGCTCATCAGTGTGGTACACTGTCTAACTCTGTAAGTGACCACAACCCCACCTTTATCCTTAGACACAAACTTAAAGCTAATAACTCTCCATCCTTATACAGACCCGTTCCCACAAAAACGTCCCCACTGATCACTTCTTGGATACCTTAAAATCATGTAATTGGTATCCCATCAAAGTTTTCCACTAGAAAAGGCAGTTGAATATTTTAAATCCACATCTCTAAACATCCTCAACCAGCTAGCCCCACTTAGAACAATCAGGATCTGTAGTAATCCTGCCCCCTGGCTACAAAAACTACTAGGGTCTTACTGAAAGACAGAGATACAGCCTGGAAAACCTGGTGCCAAAATAAAACACACACAACTAGGCAAGTGGATCAAACCCAGACTTAGCCTCCAGTTTCAATAACTACTTTACCTCCTCTTTACTCACACTTATAAATAATACAAGTCCCACAAACCTCCCACAATTTCCTAAGGTCCCAAACAACAATACCGCCTTCTCCCTCAAGCCAGTACCAGTATCAGCCATCCAAAAACTCTTATGTAAACTCAAACCCACCACCCTCGCCGCCGACAATCTCCTCGCTGACTACCTTCAACTAGCATCCAAGGCCATAGCCTACCCCATTTCATTATTAATAAATAGGTCCATCATTGAACACGCCACTCTGTCCTTATGGAATACCTCATTTATCATCCCCCTCCACAAGGGTGGACCCTCTACCAACCTCTCAAACTACTCACCCATTGCGATCCTGTCACCCCTATCAAAGATTCTAGAATGATGCATACATCACCAAGTCCTCACCCACCTTCTCTCTAATAACTTCCTATCCAAAACCCAACATGGTTTTCACCCACTCCGTAGCACCACCACTGCCCTAATCAACATCACCAATACCATAAATACACACTGGAACCAAGGCAAACTATTCTCTGCTACCTTTTTAGACCTATCCAAAGCATTTGATACAGTTTCCCACAGCAAACTCTTATCCTGCCTCTCCAAGCTTAACATGGACAACCCACCCTCCTTTGGTTCAAAAGTTACCTTGACAACCGCATGCAATCTGTCATATGGCTCAACTCCCCATCCTCCCCACTCCCATTCAAACCAGGTGTACCTCAGGGTTTGATTCTTGGCCCCCTTCTTTGTAATATTTTTACAAACCACACAAGCTGAAATAGTGCAATATGCTGACAACACAACCATAATCTGCTCTGCATCCAATAAGCTTCTCCAATAAATGACTCAGGATTTCTTCACAGAGATAGAAAATTGGTTAAATAGCTCACAATTGATTCTAACCCCCCGAAAAGCCCAACAGATGCTGTTCCACTCAACTAAGACTAACAACCCCACCACCTACTCTATATTCTCAACCAGCAAGACCCTCATTACCCCAGTCCCAGAGGCCAAATTACTAGGACTTAGAGCTGATCAACAACTATGATACAGCAAACATATATCCCTAACTATCTCTAAAGTACAAAAAAAACTAGGGACCCTTTATCGCTGCAAAACATACCTGACCTCCGAGCCTAGAACAGCTGTAACCAGAACCCATCTCCTATCAACATTACTCTATGCTACCCCTGTACTAACAAACCTAAATAAATCTGACCTTAACAGACTTTCCACCTGTTACAACAAAATCACCAGATTTGCCAACAATGACAAATCATGTTCCCACCACTGCCAATCCTTATATACATTATACTGGCTCAAATTTGCTAGCTTACTACGATACCACCAACTCAACTTAGCACACCAAATACTATACTATCCAATGAAACCCCTGCCCTGTCTGGCCTTCTCAACTTCTATAATGCAAAAAGGCAATTACGTTCCAGCAACAAGGCCCTGATTGAAAATATTCCATGCAAAAACAGCTCTTGGGAGTCTCTCCTCCCTTATGAAGTTGCTAAAACTTGGAATACCCTTCCCCCTGACATCAGATTGCAAAACTGTACTTCCACCTTCAGAAAACTCCAGCTGCAAAGGGCTACCTTGAAACCTCACTAATTTGCAGGATTAATATTTCCTTATGCCAGCGGTGAATGCTAATAATGTGCACAACCAATTCTCATTGTAATATTGTTCATATGTTTTCTGCTATGAAAATGCTATACACACAAATTGTAAACATGCTTTTTCCCATATTCATTCATTGTAACCAAGTTTTAAGCTAATACTTGCAACTGTCTCTCTGTGTTCAAAACATCATGTAACATGTTGTCCATTGTTTATTAACATTTATATTTTATATCCTATAACTGTTACCATTGATTATTTTTTTTGTGTACTATGTGGAGCTTTTCTCCCTGAGCCTCAACTGAAAATGGAGAATTGTTGTCCAGTCAGATTATCCCATAAACACATTTTAAATAAATAAAAATAATAAATGTCCCTAACCTTAACCAGCATTCTATTGTCTCCAGGAATTATGGTTTAATACAAACAGAAAATGACTGTCAGTAACAATTGTCTTACTTACTGGTGTCATCCCAGGGGGATCCACTGCTTGACAGCCTGGGAACATATGATCGACAGACTACACTGCTTCACTAGAGAGGGCCTTCATCTGTCTCACTTGGCCTTCAGGCCTCAGGCAAAAGCCCTTGCCTCACCCATAGTGCCTGTTTAGGGAAAGTCATGGGGTCAATACTACCAACAGAAAACACTCATCAAAATGAAAAGTAAAAGCCATGCTGCTAAATGCCAGGAGTCTAAACAGGAAAATGTACTCATTGCAAGCATTTGTATCCTTGGCAGATGGTGACATTTTTTGCACTCACAGAAACCTGGGCTACAGCTACAAAGAGTAACCCATCCTTAGCTGATCACTCATCCTATCACACAGCCAGAATCCAAAATGTGGGCAGCAAAGCCAAAGGAGGTGGAGTACAAATATATATTAGACAGACACACACCTCCTTGCTGATCAAACAGTCTGACACATACAAGACACTCCAAGTGAAGTCACCGATGACAAGACCCCTATGCAAATTACAGGTAGCTACAGGCCAACATATTTGGCTCAGCATACCCACCCCACATATCTGGCCCTCTACAAATCTATCAAGATTCAACCCACTACCCTGATCTTGGCTGACTTATATTACCCAAACACTAATTGGAAAACCAACCATGCCAGAAAAAAAATGTACAGAGATTCCCCCATCTTATCAATGCTAAATCCTTAAGACAGCTACTTGATACCCCCACAAGTTGTGATACATATGTTGGACATGGTTGTAACCAACATGATTAAGCACTGCAGCACCCTTATGGTATAATCCTCCCTGGCAAGATCCGACAAAAAAACAGCCACGTTCGATAACACCATCTCTCCTGACCCCCTTCTAGCCATGGTAAAATGCAAATGTCTCCTAAGCTGATCACAACCACCAGAGGAATGGTATAAATAGCTGAACAGCCCCGTACCCCACTGGAGAAACAGGCGCCAATGTCCAAATGTACACAAAAGTACTATACCAGTATATATATATATATATATATATATATATATATATATATATATATATATATATATATAAATTTATATATATATATATACAGATACATTGACTCAGGAATACCTGACAGGACAACATCATCATGTGTAAGGGAGAGTAAACCAGTCTGCAAACATCTGCAATAAAGAAACTATATAACAATATTGCTGTCCAGGACCAAGAAGAAGCATGTGCACAATTGGAAGTAATCACCCCTTAGACTGAACAAACAAATAAGAGCACCACTGAAATCCTCTAAAGGTATGTCCAAGTTCAAATTACCCACATCTAAGACAGACAATCATAAGGCCTTCCTCACATATGTCTGCATTCCCAATGGGAGCTCCCAGATCTGTGCAGAACTGGTGGTCAAGGATACCACATGCACAAATGCTATAGATATAGCCAATCTACTGGCTGACAGATTCAGTGGAAATGTCTGCCCTCTGCCCCCACATCAAGAAAGCAGGAGATCCCCAATACCTGACCACCCAACCCTTATCACTAGGGAACATGGCATCACTGCCCTCTCAATGCTAAGAAGACAGCCTCCAAGGGACCTGAATACTTCTCAGGCTGCAACCTACATGAACCCAGGCATGAACTGGCAGCATCATTATGGATCCTACACAACCAAAGCCTGAGTACTGCTTTTGTCACAGCCGAGGGGCAGACAGCCACTGTCATCCCTGTAGAGCAATGTGTAGTGTTCACTGATCCAGGAAATTAAAGGTCCATCAGCCTAACAAGCCTGATCTGCAAGGCCATGCAATTGATCATCATGGACCTCATTAACAGGGATTTTGGCAAACTCTAAATACTTGACCTCACACAGTCATCCTTTCTCAAGGGGAGGTATGTCAGTGAACTCTGGATGACTTCGCTGAGACAGCCAGCAAAGACATGGATGAGGGAAAGATGGTGCACTCTGGCCACCTTGACTTAGCCAAAGCCTTACACACTACTCTCCACTTGGCCATAGTACATGAACTCTGTCAACAAGGCAACAATTGATATGTTACCAGATGAGTAGTAAACTGGTTCATTGATAGAACCCACATGATCATAACAGGGGTAGCCAACTCAAGCAGTACACCTCTAATGAGTGACATACCACAGGGATTGGTCTGGCAGTCTCTGATATATGGGATGTCCTTCCCAGAGGTGCAGGCTAAAAACATTGGCCTATGGCTAACCAAGTTGTCAGATGACTGCAAGCTGGGAACAGTCATCAATACCCAAAGTGATGTAGATATCCTACAACAGGTTCTCACCAAAACAAATGACTGCTCCCAGGAACATGGCCTCAAGCTGAATGCCTGCAGATGCATCATCATCCCCTTCGGGGAGACAGACATCCCCACATATTATCACATTAACAACAATGTTCTACATACACAAGCAGTACTGAGGCATTTGGCCACCCAGATTAATAACAACTTTAAGTCTGAGCACCATGCTGCTTCCGTTGTACAGAACGCTTCATAGATGAGCCAACTCAAAAGTAAGGGTGTCTCATCCTGGGACAGAGAGATCATAAGATCCATGTTTTCTAAGCTCATAAGGCCAATTATTTTGTACACTGTCCCCTTTGACATGTACCTCACAAAGCATAGGCAGCAGCTTGAGAGACCACAGAGGTTCTTCACTGGGAGATTCCAGGAACCCAAACACCTTCCCTACACAGATCTGCTAACAGCACTGTCCCTCTACTCAGTTCCATACAGACTCATCATAGGTGACCTCTGTCTGGCATACAAAGCAATCAGGGCCCTGCTTTGATGGGACTGTTGCACATCTGGAAGGCAAGGCCTACTCAAACAAACTATAGTCGCACCATCAACCTGGTTTGTGATATCAATAGGGCTTGGTGGTGTGACAGATACATGTCCCACAGACTCCCCCATCTGTGTACTACACTCCCTGTCCACATCAAGGCCCACTTGAACAACCTGTAGGTGCACCATCAACCTGGCCTGTGATATCAATAGGGCTTGTTGGTGTGACAGATACATGTCCCACAGACTCCCCCATCTGTGGACTACTCTCCCTGTCCACATCAAGGCCCACTCGAACAACCTGTAGGTGCACCATCAACCTGGTCTGTGATATCCCTAGGGCTTGTTGGTGTGACAGATACATGTCCCACAGAC
>NC_056733.1:1961240736-1961360736 GCF_019279795.1 Protopterus annectens
CTCCCAGATGATATCTTCCCCAACCAAAATCAATAAGCCTAACAAAAAAGATAGTATCTTAGACTGGATATTAATAAACAACCTACCCCTGATTTATAAAACAGGCACCCTACCTGAGGACTTTAGTGATCACTTCCTGACCTATATAATCAGGAAAAGAAATGACATCCCTCAACAATCTTCCTTTAAAACCATTAGAAGTTGTAAGAACTTAATTCAGACTAAATTTCAGAATGAACTTAACACATGTGACTGGTCCAACCTATGGCTAATTCCACTAGATGAAGCGGTCTCATACTTTAACTCTACATTTCTTGCTATCCTGGATAACAATGCTCCCCACACACTATCAGAACCAATAACAAAGTAACACCATGGCTGTCCAATAATACAAGACAAAAAATTATTAGCAGAAACAAAGAGTGGACCTCCTGGAGAACCACTAAGTCCCCAAAAGACCACCTTATATATATCAACAGGTGAGAAATTATGCAAAAAAGTCTATTATGCTGGACAAAAAGAATTATTACTTTAATCTGCAGCAAAATCACCAAAATCAACCACAAAAATTCTGGTCAGACATAAACAAACTTCTCCAGCCAGGCCAATCAACTACCCCTACCCTCTTATCTACCCTCCAAAAAAACTCCTAAAATTGTTTGCTAACACCTTTAACACTTTCTTTACAGAAACTGTGCAATCCCTAGCCAGTAAGCTATCTCCCTATACCTCAAGAACCACCAACCCCACACCTGATAATAAGATCCCCTTTAAGCTTGATCCAGTACCAACATTTTTATTAAGTCCCTACTTAAAAGACTGAAACCCATCACCCTTTCAGCAGACCTACTACCTGCAGAATATCCCCACAAAGGCACTAATGAAATAGCATACCCATATCAATTGTAATCAATAGAACTATCCATGAAGCCTATACCCCCTGCATCTGGAAATTTTCCCACATTGTTCCTCTTCATAAAGGGGGAGATTCCACTGAACTTTCAAATGCTAGCCTATAGCCATTTTCTCTCCCTTGGTTAAAATAATGGAAAATGTATCCACAAGCAATGTCTTGCCTATCTGAATCAAAACATTCTCCTAGCCCCCTACCAGCATGGATTTAGACCTTGTCATAGTACAACCTCAGCCCTTCTCTCCTTCTCCCATACAATAAATTAAAACTGTAATGACAACAAGCTCTCCTCAGCCATCTTCCTTGACCTATCCAAGGCATTTGATATGGTAAATCACCAGCTACTCTTAAACACATTAAAATCACTCTCCATAGATAACCTAGCAATTACCTGCTTTCATTCTTACCTAAGTGAGAGACAACAAGCTGTACTATGGAAGAATAACCTATCGTCCCTTTTACCAGTCACCCTTGGGGTCCCACAGGGATCTATATTAGGTCACCTCCTATTCTCCATATTCCTTAATGACCTATACAAAGTCATCCCTGATGCAACTTGTATTCAGTATACAGATGACTCAACTCTAATCTGCTCTGCCACCTCCCCCACAGATTTACATTCCTTGTCCCAAATCACTTTCAACAAAGTAGAGAACTGCCTCACTGGTCGCCAACTAATATTAAACCCAAATAAAATCAAACTATTACTCTTCTCCCCCACTTGCAAGATCTCCTCACCATCTCTCACCATAATATCTAACAATGGTACCATAATTTCCCCAGAACCTAGTACTAAACTATTGGGAGGGATCATCGACAACAACCTCAAGTTTGATGTTCACATAGACAAAACTATTAAAACAGTTAATAAAAAAATGAGGCTCTTTATACAGGATTAAACCATTCCTAACCCCATCTGCTAGAACTGTTATTACCTGTACACATCTGCTATTGACCCTTCTTTATGCCTCACCCATCTTCATAAACCTAAGAAAATCAAACCTCAATAAATTAACTAGGTGCTACAATAACATTGCCAAATTTGCCACAGGATCAGCTTATAGAACCCATCACTGCCTTAACCTGCAATCATTAGACTGGCTTGAACTACCCTATCAACTGCAATATAACCAACTAATAGTTGTTCACAAAATCCTCTATCAACCAGCAGTACACCCATACTGAAAAATATTACTACCCCGTACAGTAACTTAAAATCCCTTTGCTCTTCCAAATAATTGCTAGTGCAAACTGTTAAAACCAACAATTCAGCTGGTGAATCACTATACTCCAACTCTGCTGGTAAAAACTGGAAACTACTTCCTGCTGAATGCACCACTGACCCCGCCTTATGCCAATTCAAAAAACTCCCTTAGGAAATATATAAAAATGCAGTGGCTTTGTCCCTGTACAAATCCTGACTAACCCTCACTCAAACATAATTCATAAATGCGAACCTCATTACAGGAATAAACCTCTGACTCTCTAACAGTTTAAAATTCTGTGTATCACGCACCTACTGGAAAGATTTACCCCGGGATTCATGAAGCTTGCACCAGGCGCAGGCATAGCGTAGGTGGTATAACGCCAAATATGGCCGTCGAGCGATTCAGGTACGATCCAATTCCACGTGCATTACCGGCATATGCCAGAACTGCGCAGCTCTCGGCGTAGGTATGCTAATCACCCCATGCGCAGTGCAGCACCATGCAAATGAAGGTAAATAGTGATTCATGAAGTGGTGCAGGTATAGCGTAAGCCCACGGAAATGTAAACCAAAAAACACGGTTTACATTTTCCCAAACAGAACATCGGAGCTATGGAAGCGGACCAGACTCATGTATTACAAAGTTAACATATGCCAATGGCTAAATACACAGCCAATGGAATAAGAAAAGATGCACAACACCTAAAAAATAACATTTAATGTCATGTCCACAGTAACGCAAAGTACAACCGCAGGGCATGTGTGCACAAACTGGAACACAAAGAATATATATACAAGTGTCAGAAAATCGCAATGTAATACAAATCAGGATTTCACCATAATACGCAATGGTATGCATGGTACACCACAACCAAGCTGCAAGGGTTTGTAAGGGTCTGTGACAGTGTTCAGTGCGGTAACTATGAATTAGTAGTCAATGCCATGCAAATGAGGCAGGTAATACTGAATCGCAAACGTCCCGCCATATTAAAGATGTACCATACGGCACAGCGCTATAACACCGAGGAGTGGCTCAGAGGTATACATGACATAAGCAGTGGGGTGTGCCAATGTAGCTGTAAGCAAATTGGAGCAATGCAAATCTGGCCGTTGCTAAGCAAAGCTGCAGGACAGGGGTGGGGAGGTAGGTATAGAATCGTTTAGCTGAGAGCACACATAGTGCCCGAAAGCGCATGTGTACGGGGATGAAAATGTGCCCGAATTCCGGTAAGCGGATGCACGTGCCGCAAACCATAGCACAAACAGGAAGGTCAGAGAAAGAAAAGAAGGAAATGCCGCAGTAGGGTAATTGGAGTACAACTGAACAATTAACACCTATTAACTCACAGCGGGCAATCGATGGCAGCTGACAAGTCTGCTCACAGAATCCTGCAAAACAGGATAGGGGAGGCAATGGATTGCAAAGAAAGGAGAACTGTCATAGGAGAGCAAAGCAAACCTACAGTAGACCGGCAATAGAACACATTACGCAAGATAAGCCAGGTCTAGGAAAGTACAAATGAAAGCAGGCTGCTGGATGCATGCCAGAAAATTGTAGGTGAAATGTGAAGAAATGTAAAGGGAAGGGCAAGAGGTAATCCACAGCAGCCAAATGTAATTCAACACCAAAGGCACCACAATAGTAGTCCCTGTAGTAAAACACATAAGATACCCTGTAGCTACAATGGTACATACACACCCTATGACATCATCGGTGTTCACAGCACAATAGTACAAAGTGTTAAAGCACCCTACACACACCTGTGTATTCCCAAATACTGCACCATAGGTGTAAACACATGGGGAACTTTTAAAATGTACATGTTGGGAGCTGCCATAGCTGTGATTCATCACCATGTGTTAGAGACTGACGGTGTTGTGGAGGATGATGCTGACAACCACCGCAGGCCCCGGAAGAGGAGAAGAGTGTTCAGACCAAGGGTAACTTACCAGGGACTACATGATTTGGAGATAGTAGAGTGTTACAGGGTGGACAGGGACATCTTACAGCAAATAGTTGAGCTGTGCCGGCCACGCCTGAGAACCAGAAACAACAGAGGAGAACCCATCCCAGTGGACACAAAGGTATGTGTAAGCTTGCGAATACTAGTCACAGGTACCTTTCAAAGGCCAACTGGAGATATAATGGGGATCTCACACGCATCAGCATCCAGGGTACTACAGCAGTTCCTGGATGCCATGTTACCACATGCCAATGAGCATATATACTTCCCCTGAACTCAGGAGGAGTTGGCCAGCAATATATGTCACTTCCACCATATGGCACACTACCCGGAAGTACTGGGTGCGATAGACTGCACGCGCATACATATCAAGTCACCACCCAGTGAGCATGGTAGGCGCTACATAAACAGCAAGGGATTCCACTCTATCAACTGCCAGGTCATGTGCAATGCCCAGGGCATTATCACAGATGTGTGTGCTGGCAGCCCTGGAAGCTACCATGACTCCCATATCTGGTATGCCTCACAGCTGTATCAGGTATTTGTCAGGGGGGACATCCCACATGGCCACCTTGTGGGGGGTGCTGGCTATGCACTGGAGCCATGGATGATGACTCCCATCAGAAATGCACACACACCCATGCAAGAACGCCATAATGAGGCAAACGCACAAACCAGAATCATCATAGAGCGTGTGTTTGGGATGCTGAAATCCTGGTTCCGTTGCTTGGACACATCTGGTGGAGCCTTGCAGTACTCTCCAGGCATGTGTGCCCACATCTTCATAGTATGTGCCATGCTACATAACATGATCCTGTGGAAACAGCTGCAGCAGGGACAAAATGGTGAAGGCCCTCATAGCCCACTGCAATTGCCAAGGCCATCACAGGCACAGAGGGATTCAGACCATGAACATCCTGTGCCAGACCCAGTAGGTAGATGGAGGTGTGCCCAATAAGCCTACGTCTTGGCAAAGAGGGAACGTATAGCACATACTCTGACAGTGTAGGCCCCTACGGACTGACACACCTCTCCACCTGCACATACAGTAAAATGGATGGCACACACACACAACCACCTGTAAAATGTAATGTATAGGTGGCCCACTGTGTGAATCCGACATAGGCCACCTTCAAACATTGTACACACAACAGCTATTGGAACAACGGATGTCAATACCTGAACAGTGTATGCGCCTATCAGCAGATGTTGGTGCTGTCTGTATAGGTTCCTAGGTACATCGGTAGGTACACGCCCGATTGTCAGAGGCCATACACCAAAGGAGGCAAACAGTGTCTGCTGTCGCCACAACATTGAGTAACCAACTGTCACTCAGTGGAGCAGAGGCAATCGTGGGATCACATGTGTGTAAGCACTGTTCTGCACATACTCTGCAAGGATTCCCTGCTGTGTTAATGAGGGGCTCCACATAATGTAATCATGGATGTTGTGTCAAGGCATGGGGTGTACCCATGACAGGTATTCGTCACCCCAGCATGCTCCACCTACATTCATCCGAAGGTGTAGCACATTATCGTGTGTGGCTCACTGTGATATACATACCCAATGCTGGAGCACATCCAGTAAACATCACATGGACATACCAGTAATTGGACTCATCCATATGTAAACTAACTGAGTTACCCATGTGAGTGCAGTATAGAGTAACAGCCATACTATACTCCACATACAAAATGCCATAACACATGTACAAATCCCAGATGGCCAAGTGGCAAATGCAGTGACCGTCGTGCATGTTCCCAGTCCCACGTTCTGCAAGGGATGTAATGTAATCCCGAAGGCACGAATAATGCATGTCGGATGCAGGTCATCAGATCATGTTTAGCATACATTAGCGGGAATATGCGTTGCCCAGTGCTGGTAAGTGTCGTTTAAATATTAGTATATGGATATGCGCGAAACAGGGCCAAACATCTCTGAATATCGCGCAGATCACGGTCAATGATGTCCAGAACAGGTGAAACCAGCATTATTCACCCCTGTACTAATAGCGCCTGCTCTGAGGGGTAAAATGACCACTGCCAGGAGTAGAACACGCAATCATGTATACAATCACCTAACACTATGGTAGCCAAGATGTACTACGGCAGGTGTGTAATGTGACAGGTTCAGACACAAACGTGCGGTGTCCAGGAAACAGTATACACCGACAAGTACACAATGAAAGATGTAGTTTGCCTGTCACTTTCCCTGTTATTTATATATATATATATATATATATATATATATATATATATATATATATATATATATACATACATATATACATAGATATAATACAGATAGAAAGGGTGATAGAGAGATATATGTTGATATATACGGATTCACCGATATCTGCAAATATATAGATTTATTTTTATTTTTATTTTATTTATTTTACATTTGTTAACCGGGATAGTCCGACTGGATGCATGTCCATTTTCAGCGGAGGCCCGGGGAGAAAAGCTCCCAAAGTAAAAAAAAAATTATTACATATCTCAAAAACTTCAATGTATATCACATATTACGAACGGCGTAATGGTATAATTGGTGAAAAAACATTTAGACAGTAATAGTATATTTACAAAGGAATATCAAGACAATCCATACACATAGCATCTATACAAAATCTAGAGAAAGAGTTAGCCAGGCTTGATACAGACAATCCATACACATAACATCTATACAAAATCTAGAGAAAGAGTTAGCCAGGCTTGATACAGTAGCAAGTCCGGTTTGACCCCAGGTGAAGTTTAAGTTTAGCTTTGAACTGACCTAGAGAAGAGAGTGAGGTTATCTCAGGAGGTAGTATGTTCCAATTTCTGCCTGCAGAGTTAGTAGAGAGGGAGTCACCGGCTAAGTTATTAGATTTACAGGTCTGGATAAGGATTCTACTGGAAGAACGCAGTGATCTAGGGTTGTTATAAATAGTAACCAGGTTTTTGAGTGCAGGGGTGTTTTCAGGATTGTATAGAATTTTGTGTGTCATAACTAGTAGGTTATACAGTATTAGACTAGGTAGTTGGAGCCATCCAAGCTGAGATAGGTTAATGCAGTGATGTGTCCTGAAAGGAGATCCAGTAACAAACCTGGCGATGTGATTATAACAGATAGTGATTTTATTCAGAACAGTCTTACTAGTATTGTGGAGAAGAGGGGATGCGTACAGGAGAGAGGAGAGAAGATAAGATCGAGCAATGGCAACTTTAGCTGGGGGAGTCAGAAAGCTTTTTATTCTATACAATGAACCTAGTTAGGTCAACGACATTCATAAAACCTTGGAGGTACAAATAAATAGGACAACGCCAACTATGGAATGTGTCACATACCAACACGCATAACCACGAGGCTGAAAGACCAAAAGAACACAGTACCGGAACAATAGAACCGCAAGTAATATTATCATGATAAGAAGGGACATTTAGTTATCGTTGCCAGTGTTGCGGTCCACATAGGTACTGTGTTCAACTGTGTTTGTGATTGCCATAGTCTGTGTATGTGTGTGTTGAGGGTGCCGTGTGCATTTCCGTGTGACTGTAATGTGTGTGTGTGTGTCTGCATCGTGTGTCTGTTAGTGCCAACTCGGTGGAAGATCATTACGGTAGGTGTGGTTATAGCTAGCCGCAGGCATACGGTTGCCACCTGTCCCACATTAGGAGGGACAGCCCCGCCCTGGGCAGTTGTGTCTTGACATAAAACATTACAAAGGGCAACTGTCCGAGATTGTAGGACATTATTATGTCCCATATATTATGTAATAGTTGCATTAAATAGTTATGCCTGTATGTAAGAAACGTGAATGTTACATGCAATATGATAAGTAGCCAAAGTCCTACAACAATAAGTATGTATTGAGGATAAAAGTATGTGCTATCCTGTGTACTGACCGTGGGTATGTGTCGGCCTGTAAACACTAATGTGTGTCCCGCAAGAGTCCCACAATGTCCATTTGAAAAGGTGGCAACCCATGTCAAAGAGGTTCAGTTACCAACACAACTGCAATGACTGTAAATATCTGGGACAGAAATACACGGGTCAGCTGTCAGTTAGTAACATCCCTTTATATATCGCTGTAAATCCGGAGGTATGGAAGTATCAACCTCACCTGCATACTATATAGAAACCAATTAACAATGGCCCAATGTATAATCCCGTAACAAATGTCTACTAACTGGTAGCTCTTTAATTAGGGAAGGATCCCACACACATATATGGAATATGTAGAAATGCAAGCCCCACAAACCTGTATATGCTACGTACACCCACCTACACCCCCCACACATGAAACTATAGCAATACAGACTGTAATTACAGCACAAACATCCAGTCAGTCAATTACATCTGCAGAAACATTAACATACCTTGTGAGAGGCACATTTAAAGGCACCATGTGAAATTGTAGCCATTGTATAATGGAACAAATGGCAATGTTACAGGTTTTGTTTGCAATAGTCCCTTATCAGATGGTTGGTATGACAGGTACACTCACATGTAGAACCACATACTCTAGCCATCACACACAATCCACGGGAGACATTAATCCAAACTATACGTGTCTCTACACATAGCAGTTGCAATTACACAGAACAAAACACAATACAGGCATTCTCCCTGAAGGTAGGGCAAATGGGCAATGCCCAAGTAGAGAATTCAATTATACCCCACTGTTGCTGCGTAATTGGCGAGTGGAGTAGCTGCACAGCTGATGTGCAATTAATAAGTCACTCAGGAACAGCAATTGGCGGCAGGAAACCACATGTTACAGGTATCGACGTATATAAGGATGACTTGCCAGACATTCAAACCGTATGCTCATACCATAGAACTATTTAAACAGTGTAAGAGAGATAGTTACAAAAGTCCAGAACAATAACAAGGTATGTAGAACACTCGGTATATAAGTGTATGTATAGCCTGTTATGTATTAATTATGTTAGTGTATGTATAGCCTGTTTTCTATTAATTAAACGTGTCCGCAATGCATAAAGTGGAAAAAAGGTATTATGTAGTGATGTCTTGCTGAGCATAGTAACGCTTGTAGAAATTGTGTGTCCTGCAGTGGGCCACAAGGTAAACATCACAGACACTACAAAG
Organism: Protopterus annectens; assembly: GCF_019279795.1. NCBI lineage: Eukaryota > Metazoa > Chordata > Ceratodontiformes > Protopteridae > Protopterus > Protopterus annectens. The sequence continues at coordinate 1,961,249,915 of NC_056733.1, forward strand.
CATGCTACATGAGGGCTTTAAACAGAACAATTCCATACCACCAGTAGTAGGGTATGTCCAACAAGTACGTGCCATAGCAGGGGATAGTATATGCTGATATACCATCACATTAGGCATGTGTATGGGCATATAACGACAATGACATGTCGAAGGTGATCCCGCTGTGCAAGTATGCTTTGCATTATGGGATACTATGTAAAATATGTGTAATGTACAGTATTATAGGTAGATATGTCAGATATTCTACACAGCATAACAGGAATATCATGCATACCAAAGGTATCGTCTATTGGCATGTACAATATACAATAACAGGACACATATGGCTTGTAGTCATGGGACACTGTAATAGCATGATAGCTAATCTAAATGGAAGGGCTTCTCAATTAACCATGCACAAAGGACATGTAATAGCTTCACAGGTTCATAGTGGGGTACCATGCAGTTTGGCAAGTCTGTGTAAGCACAACTACAGTGTTCACACCAGTGGCACCTCTCTAGGGTAGTGTCCTGTCTGTGAACAGCAGAGCCATGTGTTGCCTGCACCTCTGCACAGTGCAGCCACTGCAGTGATCCTTGGCGTACATGTGTCTTCCATCCACCAAGTGAGGTATCACATGAACAGTGCTACTGAGTGTCCTTGTGTGATGTACATAAGAATCATGTTCCAAAGCATGGTGAGGGTTTGGTTTGGGAATGTAATCCTCAAGCACATCCCACTTATCGTTGTGTGTGTGCACATATCCATGAGCATGTTGCTCATAGTGGCTTTTGCTTATGTCGCGTATGGGGAGTATATCCATGAATAGTGTTGTGGACATGGGCCCTGTCTGTTCAGCAGAGGTTACCCCTGAATATGTAGTATGCAAATGTGTACAGACGTGGTGTCCGTAGTTCTGCCACATACTTCAACCATCGGAGCTCAATATACGTCATGGCGTGTTAATGTTGTGGTATGTAAAGCTGTAGCTGTTGTGTAAGTTACACCCTAAACGGGGTGTTGTACCCTTGAATGTGTGTATACTTCTGGAGTTCAGAGGTACAATGGGTGCCTATGTTCCAGCTACAAACCCAGTACAGATAAGTGTGGCCACGTAGAAGGATATCCACACTACAGTGGCAATATGGTTATCAAAGGAGTGGGTGCATCATACGTGTGTACTACGAGCACGTACAATGAGACATGTATGTAGGGGACTACCACCTATGTGATAGTCAGTGGGTGAATGGTGTAATGCAAAGGAGATGTTCATGCACCTTGTGTCATGCAGCTTGAGGCCATGATATTGATATCAGGTATCCATCACAGTGACACCCTTATGGAGGAGGTCAGTATCAGCTGGTGGATCAATCATGGCACTTTGTATGAAGTTGTCTGTAAAGCTAGGCAGGGAAAGTCCCTCTGTGTTAGCCTGTACCTCAGGGAAGCATATACCGAACATGAGGGGCCCTATGACTGAGGACTGCGGTACACCAAGTGTAACTGAAATACAGTAGGTACTATGGTATGCTACCCTCATTGTGTGTGTCCTGTCCATGAGCCACTTTGAATAGCATCCTGAGACATATGGGTAGATGTGCAGGTGGATGTGTATGTTGTCAATACCAGAATGGAGAACGGTGCTGCAAGGCAACGAGAGGAAAATGTAGGCTGTGTGAACCCTCTTACCATCATCAACTACTCTGGTAACTGTATGAAAGGAGTCCACCAGGTGTATGAGCCATGCTCTGGCCCTAACAAGTCCAACCTGGGTGGCATCAAAGGACCGGAGCCCATCAATGTCTCTGCGAATGACTTCCATGATGATGTGCCCCATAGCCTTGCAGAACAGTCCAGTCAGGTGTGTAGGGCAATAGTCCCCCTCATGCATTGTGGCGCGACCTGTGTGGAGTGTGATAACTGTTGCTGTGTGCCATTCAGGGGTCACAATGTCTATTACTGAATATGGTGGCCGAGTAGGGAGACATGTTGTTCAGAGGTTTGTGTAAATCACATCCTGGGATGTTAAACGGTCGCATGGGGCCAGTGTTGGCCATATAGAGTGCAGGTTAGTACTCTGTACGTGTGACCGCAGGGACACAGCAATGTTCCTGCATGGATTGTGGCCCTGTAGGGAGTGAGAGGGTTGTTAGCATTGAACCCATCTGCCAGCATGTTGCCAACATCACCTGGTTCTGTAATGTTCCTGAGTAACTGTTGTATGTCAGAGAAGATGTGGGTATTGCCATTGACTACTGACATACCTCCATAATGCCTTGTGGTACACCCTGGAATGTGTCGCAGTAATGTTTGCATAGCTAGTTTCAGAGTATGTGATGAGGGATCCTGTAGCCCTTCTGAGGCTGACCAGAGAGCTACCCCACTCATGGGATTGTACTCCACTTTGCAACAGCCTCCACCTGTTGTAAACTATGTCCATGGAACTGGACCCCCAGAGTGGCATCCGTTATCTGGTGGGTACCATCATGGCTCTGTGTGGAATAGCATGATCCATGCAGTGTGTAAGTGCTAATGAAGTGCACTGGGGTATGTTTCAGCGTTTGTATGTGCATTGTCCATCTACACGTTAACTACTGCTGTCATAAGACATCTGTAGTAGACGTTGTAGTACTCTTGTACTGTGTATGCCATGAAGGGTTGGCTGCCGGGATGTGGATAACAAGGGTGATTAGCATATGTCCAGAATCCACCAATGAGGGGATAACCCCAGGTGTAGAACACCAGTCACATGATGGTAGTGTCCATGTCAAGGATATTGTTGGTCTTGGAGGTGGTGTGTATGGGTTGATCCAGCCGAGTGGAGGTTATGAATCCCGGACAGCTTTGGCCTAATGTGTTGGTACATGAGTGGCTATCCCAGTTAAGTGTGGGGTAGTGTCAGTCTCACATCAATAGTACCTGTCTGAGCCCTACTGTCCAGTACACCAACAAATGAGGTCTGGAAACCGTGGGGTATGTTGTTGAATCCATGGCTTGTTACAATGTGTATAGCAGTTCTGGCCACAGTTAGTTGCATGTGGAGCACCTCTGATGCATTGTGCTAAGTAACTAGCCAGGATGTGTGTACAACATAGTGTAATATGGGAACACCTCAGCTGTGGGTGTGCCGGTCCAGGTTACATCACTGAACGGTATGGTCTGTGTATAACCTGTCATTGCAGGTGTGCTCTGCAGAGCCTAGAGGCAGGTCCCAGTCACTACAGAGATATTGAAGTGGTCCATTATAAGGAGTGCCTTGCTTGCGTGCGTCAGAGATGAAGATGTCAAGCATTGCATCACATGACCCCATGTTCTGCTTGCCTGTTCCCATTCTGGTGATGAATGTTATTGGAAACTGTGCAAGACAGGCAGTACTGAAGCAACAAGAGCCTTACATGTTATCTGTACTCCCAGGGCTGACAGGTGCAGGTCAGCTGTGCCAAAGCATCGTGTTTTGTTGACCATGTCAGTCAAAGCAGACAGATGCCTGTGGAATGACAGCAGAAGCATAGGCAACTGTTGAACTGACACAGTCAGTCATTGTACAGTGGTATCGGGTCCGGATGAATGCATAATACTCCCTAGGGCTTGGCCCATACCTTCAGAGCTACAAGACCAGTGAGCTATTGCATGTCCCTGCACATGTAGTCTGTGAAGTTGCATCTCAGGGCAGTCACACTAACATGGAGAATGACAGTCAAATTGTACCTGGTGAGGTGTGGCATAGGTGCACAGGTTATGTTGCAGAACCAGTTACCCGACAGCAAGATGTAAGCGACTATCATCTTATGTAGCCTGCTGAGTGGAACATCAGTGTGACTGCCTACAGAGTCACCTATGACAGGTGTGTTGTGTATGTTATAACACCCTATTGGCTGTATGTGATGGGCACACATGAGTCTGTGGGCTATAAGTTATTGTTGTTGTGTTTGGTGATGGGGGCTGCCTCTGGTGCCTACACAGAGTATGGAGAGGTACTGCACAAGTTGTACCCATATGTGTAGCCTGTGGTGGTGGAGATCTTGTGAGACTATGTGATGAGTGGGGTGTGTTGCGATTGTTACACATCCCCACATGATTGTCAGGTGCAGTCAGGGTTGGTGACAGCATTACCCCCAGCAGGGCTGCATATGTGCATCTCCCACAGGCTGTAGTGTCATATGTTGGGAGGTAAGCATTGACTGTGTACATGAGACAATTGCTCTATTGCCACATGTATGACATATTCATCATATAGACAGGCAATAGCACTGGTACGTGAGAGTGGGACATGCCTGTATATACAACCATGTCTCACAAGATATGTGAGTTACGTGTGTACAACAGCTGTCGTACTGTAAGCAAGCTGGAAATGTCAGGACAGACAGTGTACTTGTGAGAAATGGTGTAGAATGGGTGCTATATTAATCAGTAGCTCATGAAGTGCTCACAAGTTCTGCACAAGTGCTGAGCATGGAAATACAATACAGATAGGGTGTTGGATAATATCAACCCACAAGTGGTGACGACAGTCATAATTGGTGGCACCGCACTATAACCCTGCTGAGTATGGTCTGCAAGTCCATGAACCATTATCAATGTAGATGTTAGCAGTACAGATGTACATGACAGTACGGATGTTTGACTACATATACCTTTGTATATCACAGGACTGTTCTACCAGTGGCCTGTTGATAGAATCAACACTACAAAAGGTGCCAGAGTGACATGTGCATATCACACCAGTGCCAGCTACAGTAAAACAGGGTTAATGTGTTGTACTCCACCCTCATTGTAGCCCATACCACACAGACAAATGTGAGGCATCTGTGTATGTAAGGATGTGAATGACCATGACCTGTGAGCAATAGCTGTCTCAGTGTTGTGAAAAACATACAGAATGGGCGTTGTGGGTGAGGTGTGTGACATATGTGCACATTCTGATGGATGATATCAGCATTGTCACCACTAGGAGAATATCCCTGTACCCATTAACTACCACCTAGGCTGCGGTCAACAATATGGACACTGTGTAAGGGATGGTGCTGTACAGTTCACCTCCCTGAGTTGGTGATGTCTCCAGGCCCCTTAGGTAGTCATACGAGGTACCCATGTCATGATAGGGTGCCATCCATGAGCATGGAGAGCATTGGACAGGCATACACAGCACTCGGGTGACAAATATTGGATCACATATCACCTTTAAAGGGTATTGGCCATGCGGATGGGCGATACCAGCCTTCACAATCCTCACCTCCACTATGCAGCATGCTGTCTACCTTGCATAAAGACATGTGCTACACTATGATGTTGGACATGCTATATGTCCATATCCTGATCTGAAAGACATAGGTCATGGACAGCCACCATCCTACTACTAGGATCACCACAAGCTGGACAGATTCCTGTGCCATACATGTGACATACTCCCGCCATACCATGCAACCCTGTCCATCAAAGCTGCACATGTCATCTCTGTCATACATGGTGTGATTGCCGCATGGTAGATGTAGTATCAACTGTCTGGATCAGTAATGTGGCACTGATGCACCTCGCAGTGGCAAAATGGCTGTCAGATACAGCTAGGAAACCTTGCCCGCACATGCTATAGTTGATAACCATCCCTGCGAATGACGTCCGACTAGCCATTGTCCCATGTCTATCACATGTGCAACACAGGCGAGCCGTGGCAGGATGTTGAACAGCTGTACAGTGCCGTGTAGATGTATATGGCAAAACACATGCATGTAAAGGTTTCCATGCATATGTGTGCATTGTCACTGCTCAAGTCCATTAAGGCAGTGTATGTGTTGATATGTGACATATACACAGCATCAAGGTCAACAGCATTACCGTGGACACATCCAGGCATGTGCTGATAGGTAAGAACACCAATTCCGGCGAACACACATGCCAACATCAAGACAGCATTCACATGGAGTATGAGCAATGTAATGAGGTGACACACATATATAGTGATGATATCCAATGCATAATGGGTGTTACATGAGTGTGACACAAACATGTCAGTCATGTCAGTATCATGAAGATAACTGTTTAGATGTACTAGATTTACTAGAAATGTATGTGGAGCAGTATCTCTGTACATCTCTGATACTATGACCTGTCACCATCATTATGTCTTGCAGATAATGCCTCATACACGCCTGCCAGCTTACAGCTGCCAGGAGGATAATGTCCTCATCCTGTACCTCCACGAGAACTACGAGGTGTTGTTCAGCCATGTGCCACAGCATGCCCAGCAGCATGACGACCTGTGGCAGGATCTTCGCAGGAGGGTGAATGATGTGGGTGGCCATAACTGCACCTATCAGCAGGTGCACAGACACTGCATGGACTTGATACGACATGCAAAACAGTATGCCACTGCAATCACCAGGGAACAAGGTGGAACAGGTGGTGGGCCAACAACCCAGCTCCCACTCACACACACACTGAGGAGCAACTGGCCAGTCTGGGTACACCGTCAGAACAGCATCCTCAATCACTAGCTGCCATCGTGGAGGTGGTTGTCTCCCAACCAATGAGCCTGGAGTTGCCTGGTAAGTCACTACTGCACATATGGCTATTATATCCCTTTTAGTTGCATGTGTCACTGTACATTATGTAATGTAACATCATATGCAAGGTATGTTTACACACATGCTGCATACTACAGTATGCTACCCTGTGTATGCACACATGTGAATACTATATGCTATTGTACAGGCGAATGTGTTAACATGCACAGTGCACCTTGTGGCTGTCACACAGTCATGGATAATGTTCAAACTGCTGTGTCACCCCTATACAGGTATTTCTGGCGTGCCGCACAGACATCATTCCATTGCAGGTGAGACTGTCATCAGTATTAGGCATGTTAAAGCATATATCTATTTGGCATGTGGCCAGTTAACACCAGTACATATGATGTTTGGTCCAGTCATGATATACAGGTCACATCACCCATCATTCACACTGGCCACCCATGTGCAATATATACTAACAAAATGATACACCACCATGATACCACAGTATTTGTTATTGCTACATGTGTGGACAGCTGTGCATACAATGGTGGAGGTGTTGTACAATGTAGGCATATGTACTATACATTGGAACAACACGTGGGATACGCAAACAGTACCACACAGTGAGCTGTGATATGGGCAGCCCACAGGAGTCACTATTGTCTTATATGCCCCTGCAATGGGTGCACACATTGTGATGTGCCATCTGACATGTCCCAGACACGTAGTGTTCTGGCTGCAATATTGTCACACTATCCCATAACCCATACCCCACATACCAAACATACAACCCGTTATCAGCATAGCCCTGTGGATGGTGACATATCCAACATCTATGGGTGTATGTCATATGGGACAACACAGACATGTGAGATTGATGGCCATCACACACATTTGGCCAACACATGTGCACACATGGCCATGGGGGGGTGGCCTGAGACATGTATAGCCACACAGTCGATGTGATGTGTATATACCCTGTTGCACATTGTCCACACATGGTCCAATTATAGCCTTAGTTGACTGATTATACAGTTGATGTGGTACACTGGACATCCTAAAAGCCTGTGCACAGCTAGTGGAGGTGTCAATGAAGTCTACCATATAAGATGTGTTAAACATCACGACTGTGACATAGCATGACAGTAGTCACCTTTACAGCTTCCACAAACATTGACACCACATCAGGCCACAGATACTGTACATTTCCCTTGCTGCTGTAGGACATCACCGCTAGCTGTGCACCCCGTGTGTGTGGTACATCAATGTCATGTGGGACATGGTGAATTGACAAGTCTGGTATGTGTGGACATGGTTGCCAGGCAACTAACACTCTGTAGTAGTTGTGCAGGGGTGTCATCTGTAGGTCCTCCAGTGACCTGTCACATGACACACCATGGTTTGTTGTGTATACACCTCAGCCTTGTGGGTCACCATCCACAGTTATGCCATGGGTATGCATGCAGTTATGGCTATGCAAGGTGTACATATTATGCACTGTATAGCAATATAGATGCCTCATGATGCCATGCAATGGCACAGTGTCTGTACCTCACACTGTATAGCAATGTAGATGGCTCACACTACCCTTCCATGCTCATGCACATTTGCTAAACATGCATTCAATCTGTAGGGCATACAGACAACACTGCAATTTGATGCCCATTATGACGCTGTACATGTGTCAGGACACCATTGTGTCAGACATGTATGCATGTTAATGCACACATCAGCAGATTACATGTCAAGGTTACGTCAGCCATGTGTACTGTTATCCTGTTCTGGTCCACATGGTGTATCACAAGGATGCATGCATACTACCATGATTGTGTGAACTGAATGGCTACTGATATGACACCTGCTTGCTGTTGTGTGCACCCCAAGGAGGTATGCTAACTAACACTATTAATGTCTGAGCTGCATGCCGTCTGCTGTATCACAGGCATGCTGCTTGCCATCTGTCAAATCACATGCATGGTGTGTGTGCGTCTGTGTGTATGTCTGTATGTGTGTCTGTGTGTGTCTGTGTGTGTGTGTCTGTGTGTGTGTGTGTGTGTGTGTGTGTGTGTGTCTGTGAGTGTGTGACTGTGTGTGTGTCTTTGTGTGTCTATTGTAATTTAGAGTCTTTCTTTGCATTCACAGGTGATGTAGGTGCGTTACCCTCCTGCGGTCCATCTGATGTTAGTGTCTCCACAGATACTAGCAGTGATGAACATATGCATGAGGTACAGGCAGGGCTGTCAGGGGCAGAATCTCTGCCAATGGTTGCCATCCCAGCTATGATCCCCTCTTCCACACATGCAGTTCTGCTGCCAACATATACCGCATCACCAGTGGCCATAGAGGAAGGACAGTCAGTGTCTGTTAGCGTGGAACAGGAATGTGTGGTGGCTACAGAAGGTGTGTCTCCACACCATGGTGTCAGTGTAATGACTGCAGATGTGCCACACAGACATGTGGCCGGTGCTGCTCGTAGGAGGACCTCTGGCAGACATGCACCTGCAGGACAGAGTGCAGCAGCTGGTATCACCAGACGCATGTTCCAGACTGTAATGGCAGCACAGGCATGTGCTGAATGGCAGAACAGAGAAGGGCAGAGGCTGCAGAGGGCTGCTATCTGTACCCTAAATGACAACATCCAGGTATTGGCAAATGCTCAATAGCAGATTGCTGATGTTCTGGACAGGTGATTGGGTGACATGGTCAGAATCCTTGACCATGGCATGGCAATCTGTGAGTGTGAGCTGTCTGTGCTGGAACATCTGGTAGGAGTGAAACATAGGCCACATGGACGTAGGCCAGCTACACCACCCAGTGCAGGTCAATGTGAGCATGCCACCTCACATGCCCGCTCCCATAGTACTGGTAGCAGTAGCAGTGCAGCTGGTGCTGTGCTGTCCACACCTGGACACAGAAGGCCACATGGATGTGGCCCTGGACGTTCCCAGTGGGGACATGGTTCCAGTGGACATGTGTCGTCGGACAGTAGCCAATCTGTACCACTGCCTGGTAGTGCCCTTGCAACTCCTGGCAGGCACAGGTCACATGGCCGTGGCTTGACACAGTGAGCTGTACAACCTGGTCTGTACACTCTAGAGCTGTCAATAATACCCTTTGTAGGCCTCACAAAAGGCAGAACTGTGTGCACACATACACGCACACAGCAAACACATCTGTAGGGCACCACAACACACACATGCATACTGAACTGACATGTCCAATCATATCACCGGCCCTTACCCACACACATGATGTCATCCATTGGTGCAGCATATGCCCCTGGCAAACATTATCACCCTGTGCATATGATGAAGCCTGTGCCGCATCCCTGTCATCCACATCATCGGTGCAGGGACATGCTCAAATGGTCTGATGCACAGGGTGAACAGAATATTGAGAGAAGTGTATATTACATTAGTTGTGTACTGTTAACACGCACAAGACATACCATGTAGTGCAGGTTTAGCAGGCATTGTTATATGTTCACAGTATGTGTCTCGGTAACAACAGTAACAGCATGTTGGTAATGATGCCCTGGTTCCCTCCTTATGGTCTACTTGCATGTGCCTACAGGTAGCAGTGTTTGCAGTCTCCCATGTGTAACTGTGGAGTACTCACAGGCATGTATGGCAATATCAGCATGCTATACGTAGCCTCAACCTGACTGCTGGAAAGGCTAACATACCACAGATGTCCACACATATACTGATCCAGAAGCATGTGGGAAGTTTAATAGGCTACAGTGGCTAGGGACATGACATCCATACCAAGTCACATCACAGGCATGTTGACATGGTGCAGGGGTTGTACACAGTGGTCTGGCCGATAATAACATTAGAGTCCACTTGATAGCATGAGGTCTCACTGTGTAGCAGTATTACCCTGTCACATTACAGGAACATGCCCACACTCACGGGGTCAACAACACTATAACGCACACTCCATAGTGTTGAGATGAGGACCCCTGCCTATGTGGTCATCACTCTCACAGTACTTTGCACGCACATGATGTGACACAGAGTAAGAACATGTACAGGTAGCCAGTGCGATGGCATCAACAGGGTAGCAGACTGCATCACCATGAGGGGTTAGGGATCCTGTGTGTTCTGTATGGTAGCATACACCCTCACTCCATGCACCAGACAGCCATACATATATACACACACACACACACACACACACACACACACACACACACACACACACTGTGGAGACCACAAATGTCATACACATACGGATAGATGATGTGTGTGATACACACACCACCCCTGCCTATGTCATGCTTTCCACACTGCAGTATGTACAGATCTCTACAACAGTGTACAGGGGTGTGTAACAATTGGGATGTATTCCCCACCATATGTGGCATATATGGTCACACAAGCAAACACACATGGCAGCACTGTAAATGATACACCTGCTATATGATGATACGTCTGACAGACATGCAGCAGTATTGGCCGCATTATGTGTACCAACGCTACATCCGGCAATTGTACTACTATATGCACATGGGAGGATGTAAGTGTTACAGGTGTCAAGTGACATACAGTCAGTAACACCTGACCGCTGTGTAGGTTTTAAGTCTTCACCGTCAAGTAACAGTAACATAGCGTACTGTTTGCACATGTAATAGTAGGATGGTGTGTGACACACCTGTGAGCCATCCTCGGCAAACATCCATCTGCACAGGTGGATCACCACTTTATGTACACATCCATCCATACCTGATGTACATCCTACCATACTGTCAGTATGTCACCATATACAGGTGTCAATGATGGGGCTGTATTGCAGCTGCATTTTGTAGTTAGGCACAGATGAGTTACATACATCAGCTACTGCACATGCATGGTAGCTGCATGTGCACTACAAGTTGTACATGTGTGTTGGTTGTACATGCCTGTCATGTAGCCATGTTTGTATGCATTGCAATTGGTGGACATGTGTGATGACATACATAACACATGGACTGTTGCATGATATGATGGGTGTCATGGGTAACTAGTACAGAGGGAATGTGTCCTCGGTCAACATTGCTATCTTATGTACTGTTAGCATTCAACAGCCATGGACCCACCTTCCATTTGCATGTGTGTGATTGCTGTAGCCACTTGTCTGCACGGAGGACAGCAAAAGCTATGCTATGTACATATGTGTTGTGTGTGTGGTCCATGCACATATCCACTGCGATTACATGTATGTCATATTCAAACATGTGTGTTCTTGGGTGTACAGCAACAGTCATCTGTCACAGCTGTGTAAGACCCAGGGCCCCTGGTATGTGTAGAGCTGACCTGGTTATTACAGTTGTATCATTGCAATGCATAATACATGATGGAACCCTGCCAGTACATGTGTAGTCTGCACAGTTGCTATAGACCTATGTACAGTCCACTGGTCATGAGTCACACAGTGTTGTGGTAATGTATGGCTGTGTATTGCTGGTCCAACGACATGGTGATGTCGGAGGGCTACATTGTAGACTGCGGTGTGTACCTCTGTGATCTGCACCTGAGACATCTGTGATGACTCCTGAGTGTGTACTGGTCAGTACATGTGAGTGACCTTCATGTACTTGGGGACAGTAACACCATACTGTGCCCTTCCATGTTTAGAATCTGTGTGCACGCAAGACGGCCCTTTGCAACTAAGTGTGTGAGCATGCCCAGTACACCATTGTGTAGATGGACACACAGTACATTCCAAACTGTGCCCTTCTGTGTTTAGAATCCGTGTGCATGCAAGACACCAAACTGTGCCCTTCTGTGTTTAGATTCCGTGTGCATGCAAGATGCCCCTTTGCAACTGCTGTGTGTGTGAGCATGCCCAGTACACCATTGTGTAGATGTACACACAGTACATTCAAAACTGTGCCCTTCTGTGTTTAGAATCCGTGTGCATGCAAGACACCAAACCACGCCCTTCTGTGTTTAGAATCCATGTGCATGCAAGATGGCCCTTTGCAACTGCTAAGTGTGTGAGCATGCCCAGTACGCCGTTGTATAGATGGACACACAGTACATTCCAAACTGCGCCCTTCTGTGTTTAGAATCCGTGTGCATGCAAGACGGCCCTTTGCAACTGCTAAGTGTGTGAGCATGCCCAGTACGCCGTTGTGTAAATGGACACACAGTACATTCCAAATGGACGTGTGATACTAAGCATGTGGGCAGTGACACCTTGTGTCGGTGATGTGCCTCTGTGTATGGGCATGGCCATTGACATCCTGTATAGTGATGGTGGTCATCCAGGCAACAGATGTCCATTTACAATGTCACGATGGATGCCTACATTGAACACACTGGTTGACTGTCTTGAAGGGTGTACTGTCTGTGGTGCATCCCGTATCCATGTAGTGTTGTTGTCGTAGTGCTCTGTAGATATTCAGTTGCCCCGATCACACCACTGCCATGTGTGTGTCTATGTCTACATTGGGACAGTAATATGCTTGCAGACTGCTCACTCTCTTTACATTCCCTATCAGCGTCTCTGCCTTTGTGGATGATGCCACCCACCTAGAAGTATGCCTCTGGGAGTGCTGTGTTCAGAAATCTCGGTAGCGCGTTCTGTAACTGCGTAATGCTGTAGTGTGATAAGGTAGTTAGGTGTATGTTCGACTCCCAGCCCTGCCAGGTGTGTGTGTGTGTGTGTGTGTGTGTGTGTGTGTGTGTGTGTGTGTGTGTGTGTGTGTGTGTGTGTGTGTGTGTGTGTGTGTGTCTATGTGTGTGTGTGTGTGTGTGTGTGTGTGTGTGTGTGTGTGTGTGTGTGTGTGTTTCCAGCTGCCTGGGGACAGAGTAATGCTTTTAGATGGCTCACACCACATACATTCCCTATCGGCGTCTCTGCCTTTGAGGATGATGTCACCCACCTAGAAGTATGCCTCTGGGAGTGCTGTGTTCAGTAATCTCGGTAGTGCATTCTGTAACTGCGTAATGCTGTAGTGTGATAAGGTAGTTAGGTGTATGTTTGACTCCCAGCCCTGCCAGGTGTGTGCCTGTGTGTGTGTGTGTGTGTGTGTTTCCAGCTGCCTGGGGACAGAGTAATGCTTTTAGATGGCTCACACCATATACATTCCCTATCGGCGTCTTTACCTTTGCGGATGATGTCACCCACCTAGAAGTATGCCTCTGGGAATGCTGTGTTCAGTAATCTCGGTAGCGTGTTCTGTAACTGTGTATTGCTGTAGTGTGATAAGGCACAAACAGGTGTTGATCAGCACAATCAGCTGATGACATGGCCAGCCCGCACATGAACAGTACACTAATGCGAGCAAGCAGCATACACACATGTTTCATCCACACTCTACACCACTGGTGTATACCTACAGGGAGATTTCACGACACAGTCCAACCAAATGACACGGACTGCAGCAGGCAACATATACCAACATATGCATGGGGCTGGGGCAGTGCGGATGTGTATGCTGCCGAACAACCCTTACTGGGGTGACTTAAGACTTTATTGACCGAGGGTGACTTACCAGGGTCTACATGGGCTGGGGATTTTGGAGCACTATGGGGTGGACAGAGACCACCTACAACAGCTTGTTGACCTGTGCCTAACACATCACACAGGCTGAGGGGAACGCATCACAGTGCATACCATGGGATGTGTTGTCCTAGGTGTACTAGCCACAGGTACCTCACACAGCACAACTGGGGATATCATGGGTATCTCACAGGCATCTGCATCCAGAGTATTGCACCACTTCACAGATGCCATGTCAACACATGCTAGAGAGCACATACAGGTCCTCCACATATGTGATTAGTGGACCAGCAATATGAATCTGTTCCACCACATGGATGAGTACCCTGGGGTACTGGGTGCTATAGCCTGCACACGTAGCAGCACCCAGGGAGCAGGGTAGGGCCAACAGTCAGTGCAGGGGGCATACCCTCCAACAGCTAGGCCCTATGCGATGGCCAGGGCATGAGATTGAATGTGTGTGCTGTCTGCCCTGGAAGCTGTGATGTGTCCAATATATGGCGTCTGACACAGCTGTAGCACACCAATGCCTATGTGGACATCCCCTACAGCCTCCCAGTGGGGGATGCTAGGTAAACACTGGTGTAGTGGCTTATAACACCCATCAGCAATGCACACACACCTGAACACTCACACCATACTGAGGCAGATGCACAGGCAAGACATATACATGTGCATGTGTTTGGGATGCTCGGTTCACAGTTCTGGTATCCGGACACATCTGTAGGGGCTCTGCAGTATTCACAAGCTACATGCATACATGGTGTTATGTTATTTGCTATGCTACACAATGTTAACCTGCACATTTGCAGCAGAAACAGCATGGGCCAGGGCCACACAGCCCAACACCACTGCCAAGGCCTGTACAGGCACAGTGTGACTTTGTGAAGGAACTACCTGTGTAGGGCACAGTCGGCGACAGCCCGGGCACAGTATGACCTGCCCTTGGCAAAGAGGCAACAAACGGCATATGCACTGACACAGTAGGTACCCACGGATTTCCCCTCACTGACCTGCATACAGTACAATGGATGCCAAACATGACAGTACCTGTGCTCGGCCATGTATGGGAGGTGCACTGTGTGCATCTGACATAGGCAGCACTCCAGCACCATCCTCAAGTCCATAACACAACCAGGGTATGTCTATTGATCTAACAAGTGGTGGTTGTATTAGAATGTGTACTTACCCATTGCTCTGGTATGTATGTGAGCATCCAAGTGACTGTGGTGGCCAAATGTTAGGGCAGCAGGCACATCCATAGTGGCACTGTGACCTCTGTAGCACATACAGGGGTCACAATGGTAGCCTGTAGTACACAGGGTGTCCTACCCACTGCAGATTATGGGCTGACCATCATGTGTGTCCATACAGCCCACACACATTCCATGCAGCTGGACAGATGTGGATCAATACAGACAAATGATATACGATGGCCTATGGATATGCCCGATGACTGACCCCAACCCCGTATGACACACACAGATGACAGCAGGCCAGGCTGTTTGATGCAAGATGTGTAATAGGACATCCAAAACCACTGTAGTGGTAATTAATACTGGGAACTGACATACCCTGGTATCCCTCCAACCAGCAATTTAGGTAGGTCCACACACTGACATGGAGTACCCGGCAGACCAGTACAGTAGCGGCAGATGTGTACAACTGTTGGCTGTGCCCCCTGTCACACCTACACATGTGAGAGTCATGTGCACCACCCACGGTGCTGTGTAGGACTGTGGTTGCATGTCCCCCCACGCTATACAGACATGTAGCAACTGTCAATGCCACATGACCATTAGCTACCCTGCAGACACAGCATGTCACCTGTCTGTGTAGAAGGGAGGGGACAGCAACAAAGTACTAACTATCTGGACATGTGACACATGCAATACAGTTGTCCATACTTTGCATGCTCACACACATGACGGTATTGTCAGTCTACAACATGAGCAACAGTCATACTGGGCATGCTCACACACTGAAATACAGGTCGGCCAGGCATGCACACACCAGTGGTCCGGACATATCTGCCAGTACATTGCTATACTGTTGGATGTCTGCACTGTATGGTGTTTGTGGTCTATTATCTGTACATATGCCATGGTCTATTGTTCATTCACATGAGCTATGTGCACAGGGTACGTCTACCATCATGTGTATAGGGCAGTTCTTTGTTTGCAGACAGGCCAACACCATTGGATACAAACTGGGTAAGGCACAGTCCAGCAGATGGGAGCTGTTGTGCATGGGTTTGCACAGTGTTAAGCACTGATGACCTCTGGTCACAGCACCTTATACATGTTTACACTCCACATTTCTTTGACAGGGCACTACTGGCATACTGGTAGACAAACACGCTTACAGCCGCTCGCTCTCCAACATTTCCGCTTACATTTGTCACTCACGCTGGGTGTGTGTGATCCCTGGTGATGCGTATTACATCGGACTACATGACTACAGTATCAGGTATGTGTAACCATTTTGTGACGGCAGCCATTCGACTGTACGGACTCAGTGACGTAATCATATTATATGCATGTTCCTCATATGATATGCCCCCATCTGCCTGATACATGGGAACCGATACTCTGCAATGCTGACATGTGACTTGAGTTTGTTAACGCAGCTGTCTGCCGAGTCATGCTACTGCATACCAACTGCACGTTGACCACCTTTCAGATTGCACGACCGGAGACTGTAGGAGTGACACCTTTACCACTTTGCATGGGACAGTCCCTCATCACACATCACATGTGACAATACCAGAACTCTCCACCAATCAGGGACACATTTCTGCAGAATCAGGGACAAGTCATGAAAAACAGGGACACATTTACAAAAGTAGTGCTATTAACCTGACACATTGACAGAATCAGAGCATATGACATAATACACATATTCTGACATAACTGTTGTATATAACTCTTACTTATTGTCATTAGTCAGTAAGTGTAATTCACCACCTTTCCTTCAACAGCCACTACATTTAGGAGGGATTAAGAGAGACACAGTTAGACTTTCAGTCAAACTCAGGGACGTACCTGACATTCAGGGACAGTTGAGTGGCATGGACAAATCTCTAGCCATTGCAACTGTCCTGATTAGGGGACCTTCTCATGTTGTAGGTGTCTGTACTGGTTGCTTGTTACAGGTCTTGTATACCTGACATGTCGATATGTCATATGTAGTAGCATAAGCAACTATACTGCTGCTAGACTATGCTTTGATTTGCACCGATATGTATATTTCAGTATTATGCATGGCTGTAAGTATGTTCTGCCCTGGTACATCTGACAGTTCTACAGATCAGGTTCCACTTTGGCCGTTCAGACTGGTGGCAGCCCAATAGACCCTATATTTAGAGCTATCACATGTGTTGAGGCAACACATACCCACAGCATACCTCTCAACTGTCCCTGATTTTCAGGGCCGTCCCTGATTTTGGATCATATTTTAACTCTGTCCCTCTTAATCCCTCCTAAAACTAGTGATGTTTGGAGGAAAGGTGGTGAATTACACTTAATGAATAATGACAATAAGTAAGAGTTACAAACTTCTTTAACTTCAGAAAATCTGTATTAATTCACCTGCTCAGATTCTGTCAATGTTTCCAGTTAATAGCTCTAATATTTTAAATGTGTCCCTGATTGTCCTTGTGTTTTCTTGACTTATCCGTGATTCTTTTGAAATTTTTCCCCAATTGGTTGAGAGGTCTGAGTCACAGCCAGTAGTACACAGATGACCTCCACGGTTTGCATACGTTAAGGTTTTTCATGTAGCATTATAACTGATAATACTGTTTCCTATTACATGTAGCTGTTACTGATACAACAAATTGATGTCTGACACCACTACACACACTATATAGCCTCCATTCCCGCTCACAGGTCCAGACCTCTCAACCAATTGGGGACAAATTTCAACAGAATCAGGGACAAGTCAGGAACAAACAGGGACAATCAGGGAAACTTTTAAAATATTAGTGCTATTAACTTGATACATTGACAGAATCAGAGCATATGAATTAATACACATTTTCTGAAGTAAAAGAAGTTTGTAACTCTTAATTATTGTCATTATTCATTATGTGTAATTCACCACCTTTCCTCCAAAAGTCACTAGTTTTAGGAGGGATTAAGCGGGACAGAGTTAAAATGTGGGTCAAAATCAGGGACGTCCGTGGAAATCAGGGACAGTTGAGAGGTATGCACAGGCCATGTGCCATAACTGTCATTTTGCAAGACACAACTGCCCAGATGGGTGTGTCCCTCGCAGGCGTACAGGTGTTTAACCTCTTCTATTATGCTGTCTTCTACCTGAAGTGGTCAGCAACTTATGCACTTTCCGTCAGTAGCAGAACTCACATACCAATGGTTGTGACTGAACACCATATCAGGAACAATGCATAACACCCTGCAGGACACATTTAGATGATTGGTTCTATTAACCAGTCACATTCACAGTCACAGAACATATGTATTCATTCACTTTTGTCGAGGTACATGCTGCTTACGACTCATACATGTTATCATATGTCATTACCTGTATTCCGCCACCTGTTCACCTAATATCAGTAGTTCTGGCAGTGTTTCTTTGAACTTTGTTACATTCTGATACATAACTATGGATGTCCATGCTACAAAGGTACATGGCACTGTGTAGGTCTCTATGTATTCCCCGATGATTTACAAACTATCCGGTAGATGTGCTCTTCAGGTTTGGGAGGTGTAGGCGTATGCTATGCCCACATAGGAATATTAATGACTTCCACTGGGTGAGCCTACTACATCTCTGCCAACCAGCAGCTATACACTTAAGCCCATTAATGCATACCCATGGTCCACCTACCTGGCACCCCTCTACAGCAGTCATGACAAACACTTACTGTGAGTGCAGCAAGGGTATGGGCACACCCCAACACATTGCCCACTCTCCCCATCTCGGGACACATGTCGTACGTTTTGTCAACCCATGTATTATCACACTGGCACAACCTACTGTTCCATGTACACCTACATCCTGCTCATATTAATGTTGGCAGATTCTTTCATACCTGACTTTTTGGGGTCCCGCAAGGGACACTGTTATCCATGTTTAAAGTGTAAACCTTGCAGAACTCTCCCACTGGTCCTTTCCTACCGTTGTTTTAGACAGCGGCAGTGTATTGATCTGTATTGCCTGTCTGTATGTCTGTCCGACCTAGCTGGGCGATGTGGGGGGTACAACATTTCTTTATTGGACCTCCCAGTCACAAATGCCGGGGCTGTAAATATGTTACCCCTAATTGCTGTGAAGTAACCTATTTAGGTGAATGTGTATATCTACACTGACATATAGTTTGTTTTGTGTGTATGTGTATATATCACTACCTGTTGTTTGTGTATATATATCTATCTATATATATCCATAGTATATCCTTGTGTGTGTGTGTATACACATATATATATATCTATCTATGTCCGTACGGATATATATGTGTATGTAAATTATTATAGCAATGTGTGTATATATACATTTTTATCTATATATACATCTGTGTGTCCATTAACCTATACATTTCCCAGACATGGACACTTACACATGTGTATTGGTTTTATCCCTGCTTCAACAGCATAATATTGCCTTAGTCATTCTGACACCGACACTTCACTCCAGTGAACTTGTGCTCAGTATATTGCACGTTATGCAGCGGACAGATGTTGCAGGTTTTTCATGTCTAGGGTGCCACTGTTAGCTGGGTTGTAATAGTGTCATTCGACCTATTCCTCGTATGCGCAGCCTATTATTCCAGCTACTGTGTTTGTTTCTGTACACATTCATATTATTACTGTTGATAGGATGTGTTTTTGTGTTACTGTAACTGTACGTCGACAAATTGTTGTCTTCATATAGTTGTGTCTTTCTGCTTTTCCCAGTTTGGGGTTGTCACAGCAGAACTCCATTCCACTCATTGGTGGCGTGTAGGTTTTATGTGCCGTGCTGCCAGACCTGACGCACAATGTCCGACAACGATACGCCCATTCAAGCATGTCTCCATGCAAACAATGCTGTATCTGGGAATCACAACTATGTACTAGCTAGGGTTACCACCTGTCCCACTTTGTGAGGGACAGTCCCTCTTTGGGCAGTTGTGTCCTGTGAAAAAACTGAAAAAATGGCAGATGTCCTGAGATTATTGTACGAAAATATTTCATAAGTTTTCTTTCATAGTTTCATAAGACAGTTATTTTTTCTCTGAAACATCTAAATGTTATATGAAATAGCATAAGCAACTCAAATGCTACATAAATAAGCTTTTATTTTGGCAGAAAGGTGAAGTTCTATCATTTGTACTGGTCATGGGTATGTTTTGTCCTGCTAATCTGGCATTTCTACAGTAAATGTCCCACTTTGAGCATTTGAAAAGGTGGTAACCCTAGTACTAGCTGACCTCCACGGGCCGCTCCATTGCACCCGGCCCAACATACCCTATCACTCCTGTGTCCATACTCGCATATCCATGGTTTCTCCTGCACACCCGTGTTGAGTTTCCCCGCATGACAGACATTATACACCTGATATCGCAGCCATGACACACCTTTACATATTGCCCTCTCATGAGTGTTGGGGGCCTACACACATTTTGTACCACCTCGTGTATCCACAGGCTCACCATCCATTCATATTTGCACATACGTGCCTTTCCTGGTGTTATGGCTTACAAACAATTTACTGGTTACAAGTATAGGTGGTCGCAACATGTCCTACATTCCATCTGTTTACAATGTTGACGTAGCACTTCAACAATGTTATGGCCACTGGTATAGCCCTGTCTCTGGTGTTTAGAGCGGTGCTCTACCCACACTTGTGCAGCTTTATGTGACATACGCTGTGAGCACTTCATAATTCCTACCTTGCTCTGGATTCCCTTCACAACCCTTAGGTTTGCTTTCGTCTTTCAGCGTTCCTAACATACCTATCTATATATATATGTATATATATATATATATATATATATATATATATATATATATATATATTTATATGTGTGTGTGTGTGTGTGTATATATATATATATATATATATATATATATATATATGTATGTGTGCGTGTGTGTGTATATAGATAGATATGTAGCTATATAATTGCATATTTCGGTTATGTCTGTGGATATTTCTCTATACACACATCTATCTAACTATATATATATATATATATATATATATATATATATATATATATATATACATATATATTTATATATATATATATGAAAGTTACAGCTGTAGAAGACAACATACATTTGCAATGCTAATAGCTGTGTACACCCACGCAGGCCCACTTGCATCTACTTATTCTGAGTTACATATGTTTACAGGCATGTATTTAGGATTACATGTGCCTTATTCCTTATGACAGTACAACTTTGATGGAATCCGGTTAACGGACCCATGCGAACGCGGTCACCTTTACATGTATAACTGTTGGCTTTACGGCACAGAGGCATTCATTACACAATTAATATGTGCTATAGTCGTACTTGCACCGGGAATGCCTTTACATTGGGCAGATGCTGTAACCAGTACACTATTGGTGGTCTAGCTCATTTATATGTATACCTGTGGTTCATAGCTACTCTGACATATGCCTCACCGCTTCCCTTACACAGCAGGCATCCATTCTCCTGCTGGGAAAACCGCAGTACTACAATTAGGGCATTCCCTGTTTCCTACTGCTCTGGACCCGTGCTGTGAGTCTACTCACTCCAAGGATATTCATAACCCCTACGCTTATAGTCCTCGCACATATGCGTGTTTGATTGTCAGGGTTTTCATGTGCTGGTCCGGGTTTAGGCTCAGCCAACTGGTGACTAGCACTACCCTGGTGGTGTTCAAAGATCAGACGTAGCACATGGACAGAGTTAGTCCAGAGTTTCACATTCTACCTGTGTTTATAGACACAGGTGTTTGGGCACCTCTGACCACATTATTGTGTTGGTGCTACATAATTTAGGGTGGGGAGTGGTTCCACTACATAATGCAGGTTGGGGGGGGTGGTTTCCCTTCTCATTTGACTATTTCATTCATTTATAAATACAATGAATATTATTCTGGACATCTGTTATGAAATCACTACAGGTATACAATAGTCTAGTCAACAGCTGGGACAGTTGGTTTCGTGTACTTCTGTGTATGGACCTCTTTGATACTCGGGGACTCGTGTCTACAGGGACAGGGACAAGGCTATGACAACTCAGGGACAATCATGGACACTTCTACCATATTAGTACTATTAACTTGGAACATGTTGACAGATTCGTAATACTACTAATTGTCTGCAGTTAAATGCGTATAGTACTCTTCATTGTTGTGAGTAGTCATTCTCATTCAACACTTTTCCCCCAAAGGGCACTGACTTTTTGAGTTTTTAAGGGTCTGGCCAGTTATTGTGCAAATGCTCTGACCATTGGTATCGTTGACACTGTCATATGTACGGGTTGTGCTGTATTCCGGTGACTAGGGTTGGCACCTTTTCACATGGCCAAGATGGGACATTTTCGGAACACACCAGGTTTTACAAGTTGACACATACCCATGGTCAGTACAATGGATATAACTTTACTTAATTGCCTACATAAAAGCTTATTGTTGTAGTGGTTTATTTGCTTTTTTGTAACATTTAGGTATTGTAGATACTGCAATAATTATTTTCTGCTGCTATTACATAACATATGGCCATACTTATGTCCTACAATCCCAGGACATTTGCCATTTGAAATGTCTTTTGTCAGGACACAACTGTCCAACAATGGACTATCCCTCGCAAAGCGGGACAGATGACAACCCTACTGCGGACACCAGATTGTTTGGGCCAACATATAGCCACGGTCACTGCAGGTTTAGAAAAGTCATTTGTTTCCTAGCTGTAAGCCTTATACCTTTGGCACTTTTGTTGTTTGCCTGTTTCTTGTATGAATTACGTTTATTCTATCCTGACATGACCACTTTAGGCAACTGTTACATGCAGTATGGTGCATAGTTATTCCCTACGGTCACAAGACATTTGGCATTGTACCATTGTTGGTCAGGTCACACCTACACACACATTAATTGTCCCTCACACAGTGGATCAGGGGTATCCTGTTTAAGTCAGTGCCTTCATCACCCTTATACCATGTGCCACTATGCGAATGTGTTCAATATATTCTCCCGCTTATTCGTTTCGGGACACGTGCATCACGGGCAGGTGTTTGATCCTGGGTAGTAGGGTATGCATGACCAATTAGGGCTGGACTGTGTCGTGCACCTCTAATGCACATTCCAACTTGTGTCCAGATATCTACTGGACTGGACTTCGTTTCTTCCATTCTAATGTTTACACAGGTTACGTATCCCATGAGGGATATCCAAAAATTGGACCGATCCACAACAAGAGAAATAACGAACATCTTTTTGGCGTTACAAAAATGTGCTGGGGGTTTTACATGCAAGGGATACATAGTGTGCAATCCTGCAACTGCCTAGGGTGACACTACCTACTACATATGCGTACTGGTCACTATGTGTAGCTGTGTCTGCACCAAACCAGTAGGCCAAGTATGGCTGGATTTGGTGGACGTTCAGGTACAGGAGCGGGTTGTGTGATGTGGAGGGGATGCTGGGTAGTCCATTATGTATCCAGGTGTGTTGCATTTGTTATGGCCAGTTCCATCAGGACCAATCTGTGGGTATGTGCCGGTGACATGTCTATGCATTTGTCTCGCACATTTCAATATTCATATGTTTGTGGAATTGTGTTCTACAGTATGTCCTGTCTGCTTGTATTGCAGCTGTTTATACATGTGTTTGTGTTTCTTTCAGCTTCACCCGCTGCTCCCTCATACACCTCTGGTTCACCTATTCTGCATACGACACAGTATCGCCTTGGAGGATTGTACCATTACCACTCCCCCCACACACACACAGATTCCTCACACCCCATACATCACTGCTTTGGTTGTTGGCGCATGACACAGCCAGAGTAATAAATTGAATACCCTACATGTGTCAGGTACCTGTATGGTTGTGTGGACTACCCTGCCATGTTTGCTTTCCACATGCTCTACCTCACGCACATAGGTACACGCCCATACTTAACTTTCATTACATGGTTGGTATACCCGAGTAGTACCCGTTCATCTGTGACACTTCCTGACAAGTTCGGCTTGTACTGCTGATTTCCAGAATTCGGCAGCCTGTTCTACTCATTGGTAGGATGCCACATTTTCCTATGTCCAGGATGGGATATATTCCATACACATATCCGACTGTACTGGACAACACGTCCCCACAGTTGGCCGATGCGGATAATACTGTTCCTTTCAGCCTACATGTTTCCTTACTGTTGTAGCTATTTATATGCTCCTTCTGTTTCGTTTACATGCTTATTCTATTTCCTATCACATTTGGTATGTGAAATACAGACATACCTTTTGTGTGTGACTATTATATGCCTTGTGGGATATGATTTGGACATACAGTCACTAGATATCTACATTTATCGTGTATTTTGTTATGGACACATCTGCCCAGCTGTGTAGCCTCTCTCATATTATGGGTCAGCTGGTGACCCTCACCATTGGGCTGGACGTACCTACTGGCGGCACGCTAACATATGATGCGTTTCACTTCCACTTGGTATAGCTATCTACACTGCATTGGACTATGGCCACACGGTCTTCCATGTCATTTGTTCGCAGGATAGGGACCCGTTATTCCCTACCGTGCATTTGTGTTTGCTTCTTCACTTTGTGTTCACAGGAACTTTCTTGCATGCTTTGCATATGTTTCAGTATCCACGGACACTGACAGATGTGATTACTATCTTACAACTTGTTATATGCAAGCATTTTAGGTTGCATGTCGACAGCTGCCATTTCCACGCCTCTGTGAGGCACTTCGACATGCCCTATGCACTCGCGCTCCTTTCCTGTGCACGTGGCTGTGGTGGCAACATGCCTTCATTAATATGCATTTGGCGCTACTGCGCCATCTTCACACCGCACTGTCGGCGCAAGCCTACTGCCATCCTAGCGCTGGGCTTCATGAATCCCGGGGTTAAAGATAACACTACACCATGTATGATAGCCACCTTTAATATATGTGTTTTCCTTTTATAGATGAAATCTTTAACTATTTCTTTCTCGGCTACTTGCTTTCAACATTTGTTGTGTGTATATGAGAAAAACATGTACCTGTGTGTATATATATCGTTAAACAAATTTCAGTTTTGTGATAACTCACTGTAATTATTTCACTGTATTTACACTTGTTATTGTACATTTGGAGCATTTCTCCCCTGCCTCTGCTGAAAATGGACCTGTATCCAGTTGACTTTCCCGGTTAACAAATTAAAATAAAATAAATAAATAAATAAAATAAATAAATAGTCATATCACTGTGTATTGTGCATAAATAGATAAGTAGATCATCTAATATGAGAAATGTCAACTCTGTGTGCATGTATGTTTCAATGCATGTCCCCATGCAGCAGTGTGTGTGTATGCTTCAGATGGCTCTAACATGTTAAGGGCCTCTGAACTCACCACTGGCAATCCTACCAGCCTCTGCAATTGTCACCCACTTGAATAGTAGTGGCAGACACTGCAACATGACATTAACACTGAGGTGTTTGTATTATGTATCTAGCACTATCATTTGTAAAACTGGGCAGGCAGAGTTTGCGCTCAGCCCTTCAACAGCTGCCTCATGTACAAGACTATGACTCTGTGTGCACTGCCAGCACAAGTGGCCAGACTTGCATATAAGATAGCAGACACACATGCTGGTGATTGTCAAGTTAAGCTAACACAGGCTGACCTGTGTCAGGAATACACTGGCCAAACCTGTCAAACAACGTACCATGCATACCCTCATCAACTACATCCAGTGTGTCCCGGGTACTTTTGGGGGGCCCTTTGTAAGGGGACGTCACAACTGTGCCCTTCCATGTTTATAATCTGTGTGCACGCAAGACGGCCCTTTGCGACTAAGTGTGTGAGCATGCCCAGTACACCATTGTGTAGATGGACACACAGTACATTCAAAACTGCGCCCTTCTGTGTTTAGAATCCGTGTGCATGCAAGACGCCAAACCGTGCCCTTCTGTGTTTAGAATCCGTGTGCATGCAAGACACCCCTTTGCAACTGCTGAGTGTGTGAGCATGCCCAGTACACCATTGTGTAGATGGACACACAGTACATTCAAAACTGCGCCCTTCTGTGTTTAGAATCCGTGTGCATGCAAGACGGCCCTTTGCAACTGCTAAGTGTGTGAGCATGCCCAGTACGCCGTTGTGTAGATGGACACACAGTACATTCCAAACAGACGTGTGATACTAAGCATGTGGGCATGCCCAGTGACACCTTGTGTCAGTGATGTGCCTCTGTGTATGGGCATGGCCATTGACATCCTGTATAGTGATGGTGGTCATCCAGGCAACATATGTCCATTTACAACTTCACGATGGATGCCTACATTGAACACACTGGTTGACTGTCTTGAAGGGTGTACTGTCTGTGGCACAACCCGTATCCATGTAGTGTTGTTGTAGTGCTCCGTAGATACTCAGTTGCCCCGATCACACCACTGATATGTGTGTGTGTCTATGTCTACATTTGGACAGTAATATGCTTGCAGACTGCTCACTCTCTATACATTCCCTATCAGCATCTCTGCCTTTGCGGATGATGTCACCCACCTAGAAGTATGCCGCTGGGAGTGCTGTGTTCAGTAATCTTGGTAGCGCGTTCTGTAACTACGTAATGCTGTAGTGTGATAAGGTAGTTAGGTGTATGTTCGACCACCAACCCTGCCAGGTGTGTGTGTGTGTGTGCGTGTGTGTGTGCGTGTGTGTGTGTGTGTGTGCGTGTGTGTGCGTGTGTGCGTGTGTGTGTGTGTGTGTGTGTGTGTGTGTGTGTGTGTGTGTGTGTGTGTGTGTGTGTGTGTGCTCGTGTGTGTTTCCAGCTGCCTGGGGACAGAGTAATGCTTTTAGATGGCTCACACCACATACATTCCCTATCGGCGTTTCTGCCTTTGCGGATGATGTCACCCACCTAGAAGTATGCCTCTGGGAGTGCTGTGTTCAGTAATCTTGGTAGTGCATTCTGTAACTGCGTAATGCTGTAGTGTGATAAGGTAGTAAGGTGTATGTTTGACTCCCAGCCCTGCCAGTTGTGTGCCTGTGTGTGTGTGTGTGTTTCCAGCTGCCTGGGGACAGAGTAATGCTTTTAGATGTCTCACACCATATACATTCCCCATCGGCGTCTTTGCCTTTGCGGATGATGTCACCCACCTAGAAGTATGCCTCTGGGAGTACTCTGTTCAGTAATCTCGGTAGCGTGTTCTGTAACTGTGTATTGCTGTAGTGTGATAAGGCACAAACAGGTGTTGATCAGCACAATCAGCTGATGACATGGCCAGCCCACACATGAACAGTACACTAATGCACGCAAGCAGCATACACACATGTTTCATCCACACTCTACACCACTGGTGTATACCTGCAGGGACATTTCACGACACAGTCCAACCAAATGACACGGACTGCAGCAGGCAACATATACCAACATGTGCATGGGGCTGGGGCAGTGCGGATGTGTATGCTGCCGAACAACCCTTACTGGGGTGACTTAAGACTTTATTGACCGAGGGTGACTTACCAGGGTCTACATGGGCTGGAGATGTTGGAGCACTATGGGGTGGACAGAGACCACCTACAACAGCTTGTTGACCTGTGCCTAACACATCACACAGGCTGAGGGAAATGCATCACAGTGCATACCATGGGATCTGTTGTCCTATGTGTACTAGCCACAGGTACCTCACACAGCACAACTGGGGATATCATGGGTATCTCACAGGCATCTGCATCCAGAGTATTGCACCACTTCACAGATGCCATGTCAACACATGCTAGTGAGCACATACAGGTCCTCCACATATGTTTTTAGTGGACCAGCAATATGAATCTGTTCCACCACATGGATGAGTACCCTGGGGTACTGGGTGCTATAGCCTGCACAAGTAGCAGCACCCGGGGAGCAGGTAGGGCCTACTGTCAGTGCAGGGGCTTACCCTCCAACAACTAGGCCCTATGTGATGGCCAGGGCATGAGATTGAATGTGTGTGCTGTCTGCCCTGGAAGCTGTGATGTGTCCAATATATGGCGTCTGACACAGCTGTAGCACACCAATGCCTATGTGGACATCCCCTACAGCCTCCAAGTGGGGGATGCTAGGTAAACACTGGTGTAGTGGCTTATAACACCCATCAGCAATGCACACACACCTGAACACTCACACCATACTGAGGCGGATGCACAGGCAAGACATATACATGTGCATGTGTTTGGGATGCTCGGTTCACAGTTCTGGTATCAGGACACATCTGTAGGGGCTCTGCAGTATTCACAAGCTACATGCTTACATGGTGTTATGTTATTTGCTATGCTACACAATGTTAACCTGCACATTTGCAGCAGAAACAGCATGGGGCAGGGCCACACAGCCCAACACCACTGCCAAGGCCTGTACAGGCACAGTGTCACTTTGTGAAGGAACTACCTGTGTAGGGCACAGTCGGCAACAGCCTGGGCACAGTATGACCTGCCCTTGGCAAAGAGGCAGCACACGGCATATGCACTGACACAGTAGGTACCCAGGAATTTCCCCTCACTGACCTGCATACAGTACAATGGATGCCAAACATGACAGTACCTGTGCTCGGCCATGTATGGGAGGGGCACTGTGTGCATCTGACATAGGCAGCACTCCAGCACCATCCTCAAGTCCATAACACAACCAGGGTATGTCTATTGATCTAACAAGTGGTAGTTGTATTAGAATGTGTACTTACCCATTGCTCTGGTATGTATGTGAGCATCCAAGTGACTGTGGTGGCCAAATGTTAGGGCAGCAGGCACATCCATAGTGGCACCGTGAACTCTGTAGCACATACGGGGGTCACAATGGTAGCCTGTAGTACACAGCGTGTCCTACCCACTGCAGATTATGGGCTGACCATCATGTGTGTCCATACAGCCCACCCACATTCCATGCAGCTGGACAGATGTGGATCAATACAGACAAATGATATACGATGGCCTATGGATATGCCCAATGAGTGACCCCAACCCTGTATGACACACACAGACGACAGCAGGCCAGGCTGTTTGATGCAAGATGTGAAATAGGACGTCCAAAACCACTGTGCTGGTAATTAATACTGGGAACTGACGTACCCTGGTATCCCTCCAACCAGCAATTTAGGTAGGTCCACACACTGACATGGAGTACCCAGCAGACCAGTACAGTAGCGGCAGATGTGTACAACTGTTGGCTGTGCCCCCTGTCACACCTACACATGTGAGAGTCATGTGCACCACCCACGGTGCTGTGTAGGACTGTGGTTGCATGTCCCCCCACGCTATACAGACATGTAGCAACTGTCAATGCCACATGACCATTAGCTACCCAGCAGACACAGCATGTCACCTGTCTGTGTAGAAGGGAGGGGTCAGCAACACAGTAATAACTATCTGGGCATGTGACACATGCAATACAGTTGACCATACTTTGCATGCTCACACACATGATGGTATTGTCAGTCTACAACATGCGCAACAGTCATACTGGGCATGCTCACACACTGAAATGCAGGTCGGCCAGGCATGCACACACCAGTGGTCCGGACATATCTGCCAGTACATTGCTATACTGTTGGATGTCTGCGCTGTATGGTGTTTGTAGTCTACTGTCTGTACATATGCCATGGTCTATTGTTCATTCACATGAGCTATGTGCGCAGGGTACGTCTACCATCATGTGTATAGGGCGGTTATTTGTTTGTGGACAGGCCAACACCTTTGGATACAATCCGGGTAAGGCACAGTCCAGCAGGTGGGAGCTGTTGTGCGTGGGTTTGCACAGTGTTAAGCACTGCTGACCTCTGGTCACAACACCTTATACATGTTTACACTACACATTTCTTTGACAGGGCACTACTGGCATACTGGTAGACAAACTCGCTTACAGCCGCTCACTCTCCGACATTTCCGCTTACATTTGTCACTCACGTTGGGTGTGTGTGATCCCTTGTGATGCGTATTACATTGGACTACATCACTACAGTATCAGGTATGTGTAACCATTTTGCGACGGCAGCCATTCGACTGTATGGACTGAGTGACGTAATCATATTATATGCATGTTCCTCATACGATATGCTCCCATCTGCCTGATACATGGGAACCGATACTCTGCAATGCTGACATGTGACTTGAGTTTGTTAACGCAGCTGTCTGCCGAGTCATGCTACTGCATACCAACTGCACGTTGACTACCTTTTAGATTGCATGACGGGAGACTGTAGGAGTGACACCTTTACCACTTTGCATGGGACAGTCCCTCATCACACATCACATGTGACAATACCAGAACTCTCCACCAATCGGGGACACATTTCTGCAGAATCAGGGACAAGTCATGAAAAACAGGGACACATTTACAAAAGTAGTGCTATTAACTTGACACATTGACAGAATCAGAGCATATGACATAATACACATATTCTGACATAACAGTTGTATATAACTCTTACTTATTGTCATTAGTCAGTAAGTGTAATTCACCACCTTTCCTTCAACAGCCACTACATTTAGGAGGGATTAAGAGGGACACAGTTAGACTTTCAGTCAAACTCAGGGACGTACCTGACATTCAGGGACAGTTGAGTGGCATGGACAATACTCTAGCCATTGCAACTGTCCTGATTAGGGGACCTTCTCATGTTGTAGGTGTCTGTACTGGTTGCTTGTTACAGGTCTTGTATACCTGACATGTCGATATGTCATATGTAGTACCATAAGCAACTATACTGCTGCTAGACTATGCTTTGATTTGCTCCGATATGTATATTTCTGTACTATGCATGGCTGGAAGTATGTTCTGCCATGGTACATCTGACAGTTCTACAGACCAGGTTCCACTTTGGCCGTTCAGACTGGTGGCGGCCCAATAGACCCTATATGTAGAGCTATCACATGTGTTGAGGCAACACATACCCACAGCATACCTCTTAACTGTCCCTGATTTTCAGGGCTGTCCCTGATTTTGGATCATATTTTAACTCTGTCCCTCTTAAAACTAGTGATGTTTGGAGGAAAGGTGGTGAATTACACTTAATGAATAATGACAATAAGTAAGAGTTACAAGCTTCTTTAACTTCAAAAAATGTGTATTAATTCATCTGCTCTGATTCTGTCAATGTTTCCAGTTAATAGCTCTAATATTTTAAATGTGTCCCTGATTGTCCTTGTGTTTTCTTGACTTATCCGTGATTCTTTTGAAATTTTTCCCCAATTGGTTGAGAGGTCTGAGTCACAGCCAGTAGTACACAGATGACCTCCATGGTTTGCATACGTTAAGGTTATTCATGTAGCATTATAACTGATAATACTGTTTCCTATTACATGTAGCTGTTACTGATACAACAAATTGATGTCTGACACCACTACACACACTATATAGCTCCATTCCCACTCACAGGCCCAGACCTCTCAACCAATTGGGGACAAATTTCAACAGAATCAGGGACAAGACAGGAACAAACAGGGATAATCAGGGACACTTTTAAAATATTAATGCTATTAACTTGATACATTGACAGAATCAGAGCATATGAATTAATACACATTTTCTGAAGTAAAAGAAGTTTGTCAACCCATGTATTATCACACTGGCACAACCTACTGTTCCATGTACACCTACATCCTGCTCGTATTAATGTTGGCAGATTCTTTCATACCTGACCTTTTGGGGTCCCGCAAGGGACACTGTTATGCATGTTTAAAGTGTAAACCTTGCAGAACTCTCCCACTGGTCCTTTTCTACCGTTGTTTTGGACAGCGGCAGTGTATTGATCTGTATTGCCTGTCTGTATGTCTGCCCGGCCTAGCTGGACAATGTGGGGGGTACAACGTTTCTTTATTGGACCTCCCAGTCACAAATACCAGGGCTGTAAATATGTTACCCCTAATTGCTGTGAAGTAACCTATTTATGTGAATGTGTATATCTACACTGACATATAGTTTGTTTTGTGTGTATGTGTATATATCACTACCTGTTGTTTGTGTATATATATCTATCTATATATATCCATAGTATATCCTTGTGTGTGTGTGTGTATACACATATACATATATATATATATATATATATATCCGTATGGATATATATGTGTATGTAAATTATTATAGCTATGTGTGTATATATACGTTTTTATCTATATATACATCTGTGTGTCCATTAAACTATACATTTCCTAGACATGGACACTTACACATGCGTATTGGTTTTATCCCTGCTTCAGCAGCATAATATTGCCTTAGTCATTCTGACACCGACACTTCACTCCGGTGAACTTGTGCTCAGTATATTGCACGTTATGCAGCGGACAGATGTCGCAGGATTTTCATGTCTGGGGTGCCACTGTTAGCTGGGTTGTGATAGTGTCATTTGACCTATTCCTCATATGCGCAGCCTATTATTCTGGCTACTGTGTTTGTTTCTGTACACATTCATATTATTACTGTTGATAGGATGTGTGTTTGTGTTACTGTAAATGTACATCGACAAATTGTTGTCTTCATGTAGTTGTGTCTTTCTGCTTTTCCCAGTTTGGGGTTGTCACAGCAGGACTCCATTCTGCTCATTGGTGGTGTATAGGTTTTATGTGCCATGCTGCCAGACCTGACGCACAATGTCCGACAACGATACGCCCATTCACGCATGTCTCCATGCAAACAATGCTCTATCTGGGAATCGCAACTACATACTAGCTAGGGTTACCACCTGTCCCACTTTGTGAGGGACAGTCCCTCTTTGGGCAGTTGTGTCCTGTGAAAAAACTGAAAAAATGGCAGATGTCCTGAGATTATTGAATGAAAATATTTCCTAAGTTTTCTTTCATAGTTTCATAAGACAGTTATTTTTTCTCTGAAACACCTAAATTTTATATGAAATAGCATAAGCAACTCAAATGCTACACGAATAAGCTTTTATTTTGGCAGAAAGGTGAAGTTCTATCATTTGTACTGGTCATGGGTATGTTTTGTCCTGCTAATCTGACATTTCTACAGTAAATGTCCCACTTTGAGCATTTGAAAAGGTGGTAACCCTAGTACTAGCTGACCTCCACGGGCCGCTCCATTGCACCCGGCGCAACATACCCTATCACTCCTGTGTCCATACTCGCATATCCATGGTTTCTCCTGCACACCCATGTTGAGTTTCCCCGCATGACAGACATTATACACCTGATATCGCAGCCATGACACACCTTTACACATTGCCCTCTCATGAGTGTTGGGGCCCTACACACATTTTGTACCACCTCATGTATTCAGAGGCTCACCACCCATTCATATTTGCACATACGTGCCTTTCCTGGTGTTATGGCTTACAAACAATTTACTGGTTACAAGTGTAGGTGGTCGCAACTTGTCCTACATTCCATCTGTTTACAATGTTGATGTAGCACTTCAGCGATGTTATGGCCACTGGTATAGCCCTGCCTCTGGTGTTTAGAGCGGTGCTCTACCCACACTTGTGCAGCTTTATGTGACATACGCTGTGAGCACTTCATAATTCCTACCTTGCTCTGGATTCCCTTCACAACCCTTAGGTTTGCCTTCATCTTTCAGCGTTCCTAACATACCTATATATATATATATATATATATATATATATATATATATATTTATATGTGTGTGTGTGTGTGTGTATATATATATATATATATATATATATATATATATATATATGTGTGTGTGTGTGTGTGTGTGTGTGTGTGTGTAGACAGATAGATATGTAGCTATATAATTGCATATTTCGGCTATGTCTGTGGATATTTCTTTATACACACATCTATATATATATATATATATATATATATATATATATATATATATGAAAGTTACAGCTGTAGAAGACAACATACATTTGCTATGCTAATAGCTGTGTACACCCGCGCAGGCCCACTTGCATCTACTTATTCTGAGTTACATATGTTTACAGGCACGTCTTTAGGATTACATGTGCCTTATTCCTTATGACAGTACAACTTTGATGGAATCCGGTAAACGGACCCATGCGAACACGGTCACCTTTACATGTATAACTGTTGGCTTTATGGCACAGAGGCATTCATTACACAATTAATATGTGCTATAGTCGTACTTGCACCGGGAATGCCTTTACGTTGGCCAGATGCTGTAACCAGTACACTATTGGTGTTCTGGCTCATTTATATGTATACCCATGGTTCATAGCTACTCTGACATACGCCTCACCACTTCCCTTACACAGCAGGCATCCATTCTCCTTCTGGGAAAACCGCAGTACTACAATTAGGGCATTCCCTGTTTCCTACTGCTCTGGACCCGTGCTGCGAGTCTACTCACTCCAAGGATATTCATAACCCCTACGCTTATAGTCCTCGCACATACGCGTGTTTGATTGTCAGGGTTTTCATGTGCTGGTCCGGGTTTAGGCTCAGCTGACTGGTGACTAGCACTACCCTGGTGGTGTTCAAAGATCAGACATAGCACATGGACAGAGTTAGTCCAGAGTTTCACATTCTACCTGTGTTTACAGACACAGGTGTTTGGGCACCTCTGACCACATTATTGGGTTGGTGCTACATAATTTAGGGTGGGGAGTGGTTCCACTACATAATGCTGGTTGGGGGGGTGGGGTTTCCCTTCTCATTTGACTCTTTCATTCATTTATACATACAATGAATATTATTCTGGACATCTGTTATGAAATCACTACAGGTATGCAATAGTCTAGTCAACAGCTGGGACAGTTGGTTGGTGTACTTCTGTGTATGGACCTCTCTGATACACGGGGACTCATGTCTACAGTGACAGGGACAAGGCTATGACAACTCAGGGACAATCACGGACACTTCTACCATATTAGTACTATTAACTTGGAACATGTTGACAGATTCGTAATACTACTAATTGTCTGCAGTTAAATGCGTATAGTACTCTTCATTGTTGTGAGTAGTCATTCTCATTCAACACCTTTCCCCCAAAGGGCACTGACTTTGTGGGTTTTTAAGGGTCTGGCCAGTTATTGTGTGAATGCTCTGACCATTGGTATCATTGACATTGTCATATGTACGGGTTGTGCTGTATTCCGGTGACTAGGGTTGGCACCTTTTCACATGGCCAAGATGGGACATTTTCGGAACACACCAGGTTTTACAAGCTGACACATTCCCACGGTCAGTACAATGGATATAACTTTACTTATTTGCCTACATAAAAGCTTATTGTTGTAGTGGTTTATTTGCTTTTTTGTAACATTTAGGTATTGTAGATACTGAAATAATTATTTTCTGCTACTATTACATAACATATGGGCCATACTTATGTCCTACAATCCCAGGACATTTGCCATTTGAAATGTCTTTTGTCAGGACACAACTGTCCAACGATGGACTATCCTTCGCAAAGCGGGACAGATGACAACCCTACTGCGGACACCAGATTGTTTGGGCCAACATATAGCCACAGTCACTGCAGGTTTAGAACAGTCATTTGTTTCTGAGTTGTAAGTCTTATACCTTTGGCACTTTTGTTGTTTGCCTGTTTCTTGTACGAATTACGTTTATTCTATCCTGACATGACCGCTTTAGGCAACGGTTACATGCAGTATGGTGCATAGTTATTCCCTACGGTCACAAGACATTTGGCATTGTACCATTGTTGGTCAGGTCACACCTACACACACATTAATTGTCCCTCACACAGTGGATCAGGGGTATCCTGTTTACGTCAGTGCCTTCATCACCCTTATACCATGTGCCACTATGCGAATGTGTGCAATATATTCTCCCGCTTATTCGTTTCGGGACACGTGCATCACGGGCAGGTGTTTGATCCTGGGTAGTAGGGTATGCATGACCAATTAGGGCTGGACTGTGTCGTGCACCTCTAATGCACATTCCAACTTGTGTGCAGATATCTACTGGACTGGACTTCGTTTCTTCCATTCTAATGTTTACACAGGTTACTTATCCCATGAGGGATATCGAAAAATTGGACTGATCCACAACAAGAGAAATAACGAACATCTTTTTGGTGTTACAAAAATGTGCTGGGGGTTTTACATGCAAGGGATACATAGTGTGCAATCCTGCATCTGCCTAGGGTGACATTACCTACTACATATGCGTACTGGTCACTATGTGTAGCTGTGTATGCACCAAACCAGTAAGCCAAGTATGGCTGGATTTGGTGGACGTTCAGGTACAGGAGTGGGTTGCGTGATGTGGAGGGGATGCTGGGTAGTCCATTATTTATCCAGGTGTGTTGCATTTGTTATGGCCAGTTCCATCAGGACCAATTTGTGGGTATGTGCTGGTGACATGTCTATGCATTTGTCTCGCACATTTCAATATTCATATGTTTGTGGGATTGTGTTCTACAGTATGTCCTGTCTGCTTGTATTGCAGCTGTTTATACATGTGTTTGTGTTTCTTTCAGCTTCACCCGCTGCTCCCTCATACACCTCCGGTTCACCTATTCTGCATACGACACAGTATCGCCTTGGAGGATTGTACCATTACCAATCCCCCCACACACACAGATTCCTCACACCCCATACATCACTGCTTTGGTTGTTGGCGCATGACACAGTCAGAGTAACAAATTGAATACCCTACATGTGTCAGGTACCTGTATGGTTGTGTGGACTACCCTGCCATGTTTGCTTTCCACATGCTATACCTCACGCACATAGGTACACGCCCATACTTAACTTTCATTACATGGTTGGTATACCCGAGTACTACCCGTTCAACTGTGACACATCCTGACAAGTTCAGCTTGTACTGCTGATTTCCGGAATTTGGCAGCCTGTTCTACTCATTGGTAGGATGCCACGTTTTCCTATGTCCAGGATGGGATATATTCCATACACATATCCGACTGTACTGGACAACACGTCCCCACAGTCGACGGTACGGATAATACTGTTCCTTTCAGCCTACATGTTTCCTTACTGTTGTAGCTATTTATATGCTCCTTCTGTTTCGTTTACATGCTTATTCTATTTCCTATCACATTTGGTATGTGAAATAAAGACATACCTTTTGTATGTGACTATTACATGCCTTGTGGGATATGATTCGGACATACGGTCGCTAGATATCTGCATTTATTGTGTATTTTGTTATGGACACATCTGCCCAGCTGTGTAGCCTCCCTCACATTATGGGTCAGCTGGTGACCCTCACCATTGGGCTGCACGTACCTACTGGCAGCTTGCTAACATATGATGCGTTTCACTTCCACTTGGTATAGCTATCTACACTGCATTGGACTACGGCCACACGGTCTTCCATGTCATTTGTTCGCAGGATAGGGACCCGTTATTCCCTACCGTGCATTTGTGTTTGCTTCTTCACTTTGTGTTCACAGGAACTTTCTTGCATGCTTTGCATATGTTTCAGTATCCACGGACACTGACAGATGTGATTACTATCTTACAACTTGTTATATGCAAGCATTTTAGGTTGCACGTCGACAGCTGCCATTTCCATGCCTCCGTGAGGCACTTCGACATGCCCTATGCACTCGCGTTCCTTTCCTATGCACGTGGCTGTGGTGGCAACATGCCTTCATTAATATGCATTTGGCGCTACTGCGCCATCTTCACGCCGCACTGTCGGCGCAAGCCTACCGCCATCCTTGCGCAGGGCTTCATGAATCCCGGGGTTAAAGATAACACTACGCCATGTATGATAGCCACCTTTAATATATGTGTTTTCCTTTTATAGATGAAATCTTTAACTATTTCTTTCTCGGCTACTTGCTTTCAACCTTTGCTGTGTGTATATATGAGAAAAACATGTACCTGTGTGTATATATCGTTAAACAAATTTCAGTTTTGTGATAACTCACTGTAATTATTTCACTGCATTTACACTTGTTATTGTACATTTGGAGCTTTTCTCCCCTGCCTCTGCTGAAAATGGACCTGTATCCAGTTGACTTTCCCAGTTAACAAATTAAAATTAAATAAATAATTAAATAAAATAAATAAATAGTCATATCACTGTGTATTGTGCATAAATAGATAAGTAGATCATCTAATATGAGAAATGTCAACTCTGTGTGCATGTATGTTTCAATGCATGTCCCCATGCAGCAGTGTGTGTGTGTATGTTTCAGATGGCTCTAACATGTTAAGGGCCTCTGAACTCACCACTGGCAATCCTACCAGCCTCTGCAATTGTCACCCACTTGAATAGTAGTGGCAGACACTGCAACATGACATTAACACTGAGGTGTTTGTATTATGTATCTAGCACTATCATTTGTAAAACTGGGCAGGCAGAGGTTGCGCTCAGCCCTTCAACAGCTGTCTCATGTACAATACTATGACTCTGTGTGCACTGCCATCACAAGTGGCCAGACGTGCATATAAGATAGCAGACACACATGCTGGTGATTGTCAGGTTAAGCTAACAGAGGCTGACCTGTGTCAGGAATACACTGACCAAACCTGTCAAACAAAGTACCATGCATACCCTCATCAACTACATCAAGGTTGAGTGGATGGGAAAGAAATGACAGGGGCAGCAGGTGCAGATAGGTGAATCTGCTGGGGTTAAAGCAATGGCTGGACTTGTGAGAGACCTAGTACCAGTACTCAAGTAACCTCATCTGTATGTATGAGCCTGTGGTACTAAACACCCAGGTGACATGTATGAAGACTAGCTGGCAGTGCCAAGGGGTATGTATGCAAGGTCACACTGTCCGCCTCCATTGTCGCTCACACACTGTTGTATGCATACACACCTGGTAAACATTACATATATAGCTGTACCTTGGCTATTAAAAGGTCACTGTGTTTCCACTCTGCCAGACACATCGTTGGTAATCTCAGCAGGCCCAGAGCCAGCAAACACACATACACCTGGAACACAAACAGAATACAGTATGCGAACTACAGTGAGGCAGCAGTACTAACAGCAATAATGCATCATGGCTAAAAAGGTACATATGCTTCAATGTGTACACATTGAAATTGCAAGCAGAGAGCACCTTACACAACATTACATTACTACATGGTTCTATATTCAGCCTGTGCATCAAACCCATATTAGCATGCCCCTGCATCGATGGTATGGAGAACAGGGATGTGGCACAGGTATCATCACATGCACAGGGTGTGGTGTGGGTTTGCCAGTGGCCTAGGCTGGACCGTACAGTTGACATTGTGTGTGTGTGTGTGTGTGTGTGTGTGTGTGTGTGTGTGTGTGTGTGTGTGTCTGGAGGGGTGGTGTTCAACTGTGCCATGCAGAGGAGTTGCACCAACAGGCCCAAGGCCAGATGCAGTACTACTTCCCAATGGTTACTTCTGTCTGCTGGATTCATGTCCCTGACAGGACTGGCCAGGACCACATGCCCATGGCCTGCTCTATTGTGGTGTGGACAGCACCCTCCCTTTGGTAGAGCTGGTGATACTGCCACTATGGGAATGTGAATGTGCATGGCCATGTGGACTCTCAGCTGATCTTGTTGCTGAGCTAGGTCCATGTGGCCGACGCCCTACTCCCACCACATGCTCAAGCAGAGACATTGCATGGTCAAGCAATAAAGATGTCTCACCCCACTGTCTATCCATGACATCAGCATAATAATGTATGGCATCACCGAGGTCATGGAGGTTGTCATGCATGGCGGGAAGTGTTGCATTCATGACCCTGAACATCTATCTGGTGTTGCGTTCAGAACATTCCTGGGCCTCAGTGATGGACTGAAACATGCATCTGGTGACACCTGCTATGACACTTGTGACAGGCCTTATAGGCAGCAGTCCTCCATCGAGCACCACTGTCCATCTGTGTGTGTGGGACCTCACCTGCTCTCTGGCTATGGCTAGTGTCTATGCTCACACTTGCCATAGTCACCACACTAGCCTGTTCCATGCAACTACCCTCCAACTGTCCATTATCTGTGGCTGCTGGGGACTGAGTATGTGGGGGCATACTGACTGTGTGCGGAGACATTGCGGGTGAAAGTGGGATGCCAACCAATGGCACAGATTCAGCCCCTGACAACCCTAGCTTTGCCTCACTATGACCACCAACATCATCAGAGTCCACTAAGACACTGACATCAGGTTGTGAGGGGGAGAGAC
This sequence comes from Protopterus annectens, assembly GCF_019279795.1. Classification (NCBI taxonomy): domain Eukaryota; kingdom Metazoa; phylum Chordata; order Ceratodontiformes; family Protopteridae; genus Protopterus; species Protopterus annectens. The sequence goes on from NC_056733.1 coordinate 1,961,290,140, forward strand.
TCCAACCCCCATGTTCACCTGTGAGGGGAAGACAACATATGTAAATTAATACCTGCACTATAATGTTTGCTGATATATATATATGCACACACACACACACACACACACAGACACACACACACACACACACACACACACACACACACACACACACACACACACACACACACACACACACACACACACACACACACACACACGCACACATGTATGCACACAGGCACATACAGGTACGGTGACGCAAAGGCATTATACAGACCACACAAGTTCTGAATGATGACATGCATAACACACAATCCGACCACAACAGACACACTCTGGACAGACCCTCAACAACATGCAGTGCAGCTATGTCCACTTAATGTTGCTACTAATATACACCTCTTAGTTATGTGTGGAGTGGTAGTATGTGATGGACCTTCACCTAAGACACACTGCACCCGTGTACACAATATTGATGTACCCCTGCATAGCATAGTGGCAACACAGACAGAAACATATGTGTCAATATGTTACAACTCCTGCGAATAGGCTCCTGTGATGACCACCGTGATGCACTGCAGTTAACCCCACCAGAAATGAACTTGCACATATTGCAATATGGCTAAGAGTAACAGTTGTGTGCATGGAAAAATGCATGCCCTTAACATGACTAGGGTATTAGTGAACCACAACAAGACACTTTCATACTTATCGGCTTCTGTCAGCTGTTCTCCAACCAGACCAGAGGAACCTATGTAGTTGTAAGAGACATTGGCACAGGATAAATGATGCATTTATGAACATGTATAGTACAAGGTCTGATACTACACAATTTGCTGTCATTCACAATAGATGTGCACTTGTGAGCATAACAAATTCCTACCCACAAATACAGTTTGACCTGATATTTGTGTCCAGATACTCCAAGGATGCCAGTATGAATGATACAGTATTGAAGTGACCTGGATGCACCTCGTCTATTGACTGTGTGCCACCCACTTTCACTGCATAGGATTGTATGGTTTCCTGGGGTGCAGTGGCTGCTCCAAGGTTGGCAAGGAACTACTCTGTTGGTATAAGTGGGGGTTGCATAGCAGGACCCTACCACATGGTGAATTAGGTCAGTGGCCCTGTGCCTGACCTATGTATAGGTTTGGCCATGCTGGACCAGATTGTTCACAGTGGCTACCAGGTATGACCACAGGGTGGTCTGCTGTTGCAGATGCTGTCTGCCCCCCCCCAAACATGACTGTGTAATATAGTCTTATGGCATCTACAATTGCTGCAGTTTCAGCATCTAAAAATGGTTGGTGCCACTGTCGAGACATTCCACCTGAAAGACATGAGCAGGGAAACACATCACAGAGCCTCATACATTGGCCACTGTTATGTACAGATCCTGGGCATCCATGTTTGCTAGCAATATCCACTGCTAACACCCACATCATACCCCTGCCATCTATCAGCATAGCATGTGTGTGGGTAGTCTCACCATACTGGCATTACAGTATGCATTGCACTCCTGATCCTGATGTTTCACGTTCCCCCCGTTGAGGACCATTAATGTGCATAATCCTCCATTCATCATTCACAGCAGATGGCACAAGCAGAAGCTGGGGACATCACAGAAGTTCTCTACCAGGACATACCAGACATCTATCATAAACCTATAGGCTATGAGGCCAACCCTCTCCCCAGTGTCATACATACCCTTCAAGAGTTACGTCACTCTGGCATGCCAGACACTCACACACTCCACATTGCTCAGACTACTGCATGAGCACAGGTCATGCTCCACTCTGTTAACATACACACACACACACACACACACACACACACACACACACACACACACACACACACACACACACACACACACACACACACACACACACACACACACACACACACACGCCTGGTGACTGACCTGGACTGGCTTTGATGGCAGCTTGGAAGTGTGTAACACACATTCACCCTGTGGGGGAATGGGCACCCTGTCCACATCAGGCAGATTTGCAGGTGTAACATGGTCAACTGGATGGTTAACTACACATACACCCTTGGGATACCACCTGTGTCCCTGTTGGATGGGCACCTCAGCTGCTGCCTTGCATACACATGGGCTAACATGTGGCCTAGGTATATGGCTGCTCAGGGCCCACATCCTAGTAACCTGGTATGATATGTGGAATACCATAAGTGGCCTGTCTGCTGTGACAAACTGCTTTGTTATGTGTCCACACATATCAGTGCCATCGACTGCTGGTTGTCCCCTATGGGCAGCATTACGGTACCATGTGTTTAAGCATACATACTACAAATAGTTGAGTGTTCCTACAGGTACATGTGGACATTTCAGGAACATCTGAGCTACTCAATAATTGAGATCAGTGCATATGCGTTGTAGGGCGACCTTCTCATAGGTTTCTGACATCTTCAGCACCCAGATGTTTGTGGAATGCATACATGTGCATGAGAGATGTAGACCCCACTGCCAGACAAATGTTTTTCTGCACACCAGTTGAACACTACCTAATGTTTGCCCACATAGTCTGGGGAATGTGACTCTGGTGCACCAGACCCCTTGGAGCACAGTGATGGTACCTGAGTATCTGGTACTGTATCTATTCCCTTACATTGTATAGTCAGTATGTACACACTACTGCTGACTCAGTGCCAGCATCCACCCACTACTACTACCTATAACTTGGTGTCCTGCTGCAGGGGTCACCAGGTATGTTAGCCATAGGTGTGAGGCAATCAGATACAGGTGTGGAGTACAGACTCACCTAGGCAGAGTATGTCAGGAATGGTCAAGGGGACCAGGACAGTCTGTGAAATAACCCTGTATGACATTGTCAGACTGAGAGGGGCTCAATGACAGTACATGATGTGATATGGCACCTGTATCCACCAACACATACTGTCAGTGTGTCACCCCTGCACTGGACCAATCATCAGGGAGCCTAAATACTCACCACTACCACCAGTGAGAGATGTACACAATGACAGGATGACAAGTACATGCACGTTAAAGTACAATTACCCTTCAGAGCACACAGAGGTCACAGTCACTGTGGGGATCATTTCTCCCTCTCTCTCCACAACTGAATAACACTCCACACTGGCACACCTATAAGGTTAACATCTCAGCAGAGTGGTCAATCCAAAACATCTGTCACCCTCTCTGTCCAACCAGTACTTTGGGTCCCTAGCCAAGTAGCTGACACACACACTTTGCTATTTTAGTTTTTAATCACACACAGACACACACAAACACACAGACACACACACACACACACACACACACACACACACACACACACACACACACACACACACACACACACACACACACACACGCACATTCCTGTTAAAGTCTAGCACAACTTTGCTACCTATGGGCCCTTCAGCCCATACGTTATAGTACTTCTGACTGACACAATCCATCTCTGTAACAGCTACTGTATGACTCTCAACAAAGGGAGACAAATCCTACTGTGTGATGAGCCTATTAGCAAAATGGTAATTATGACCAAGACCAAGGCTATTGGAGTGAGCTATACAGTTTCACCATGTGCATATGCAAGTACTCTAAGAGCTGACTTAGTGCTATACAGACCAGACACAATGACAAGGCATAATGATATGTAATCATAACTAATAAAGAAACAAGAGAATACTCTATCAATGCAGTAACTACACAATTCAGACTCACAGGGATTCATATATGACAACATTGTAGGATAGTCTGCAATACATACAGGAAATGTAAAGTACTAGATGCATAGGTTCATAGGATGATACTAGGCTATTGGTGCAGATGTCCTCATAAGCCTAGCCCAAATGTTTGCCCAAGTCCCTTAAAAGTCAGCATCTGTTTCCACTGTCCAGCTTGTACATGGGTGAGATCCAAGAAGTGTCTTTTGTGTTTCCCATGCAGTCATCCAGTTTCTTCTTAAAGAAGGCTAGTGAGGTACTCTGCTGGACATGGGGAGGGAGTGTATTTGACAAACAGTGTATTGTTTGAGACACAGATCTATCCCATCAACAAGTATTATTCATGTCACAGACCAGATGAGGGCCTTGCGTGTAGGTTGCGTCAGTGGGGTTTGCCTTATGGATATGCATGAACTCCATCAAGGTTGGTTTGGGAATGGCCTTGTTAGCTAGACACACTTTACCTATGATCAGTGTGTATGACACTGAGTAGAGTGACATGGCTTTCAGCCTATCTGCATAGGATAGGTGCTGCAGATGCTGGATTTTCCTGGTCAGGAACATCTGTAGTCTCTGCAATTGCTGCATGTGGTTGGCAAGGTACATGCCAAATGGGCTATTGTACTCTGCAATGGGTCTGATAAGGAAGGAGTACATGGATGCTATGGCCTCCTAGTTCCTGGATGACATACCCTTATTTGTGAAGTGGGCCATGTAGACAACCATCCGTACAATGGTGCCACATGGTGGGAAACGGTCAGGTTGCTATCAACCTTTGTGCACAAGTCACCTCATGCCTGATTGCATGCTCAATACATTGCTATTACTGTCATAACTAGTGTGGATTACATCTACCACAACAGGGATAATGATGCATTCATTGGCATTTGGTTTGCAGCAATGCTTCTGGATGTAAGACAGTGGCCAGCTTGCAGTCATCTGTAAACCTGGTCAGCCACAGATCACTGGTTTTGTCTTGCACCTCAGAACATTATATCCCAAACAGTAGAGGCCCCAGATAGACCCTTGAGGTACACCTCTCTTTAAGGGTCTACTACTAGGGATGGCTTCCACTACTTTGACTGAGTGGGTACTATCATTGAACCAGTTAGCTTCCCATCTGGTAACATACAGGTTGATGCCTAGTTGTATAGGCTTATGTATTACGGCTGACTGGGGATTATCATCCGAGGCTTTGGCTAGGTGAAGATAGGCAGTGTGCACCATCTTCCCCTTGCCTAAGTGTTTGCTGACCACTTCAAAGCTGTCAACCACGTTTAATAGGCCGGATCTCCCATTGACAATACCAAACTGTGTTGGCTCAAGCATTTTGAGGTTGCTGATGTCCCTGTTTATAAGGTCCTTGATAATGCCTTCCATGGTCTTGCAGATCATGCTAGTTAGGCTGATGTAGATATAACTGGCTGGGTCAGTGGATGCTCTACCATTGTGTAGAGGGGAGACAGTGGCTGTCCTTCATGCAGATGGGATAACACTGGTGCTCAGTCTTTGGGTGACTACAGTGTGTAATGGAGCTGAGATCTCATGCCTGAGTTCATGTAGGATGCAGCCAGGGATGTTATCAGGTACCATGGAGACATCAGTTTGTTGCCCTTGAGATGGCATTATGGACCTACTCCCTGATGATGAGGGGAGGGAGACAGGTGCTGTGCATGTCCTCATCTACTGATGGGAGGACAGGGGGGTGAGGTTTTCACTTAACCTGTTTATAGCAGGTTGGCTATATCTATGGTGTATGTGTATGTGGTGTTATTGCCCACCAGTACTGAGCAGATTTGGGTGTTGCCTCTGAGATTGCAGACATATATGAAGAAGGCCTTGTGATTGGCCTTGGTGGATGTGTCCAATTTGCACTCAAAGTTACCCTAATTCACCTGTGTCCTTATTTGTTTGTTCAGACAAAGATGAGATTGCTTCAGATTTGGCACCTGTTCCATCTTGGCCCTGTACAGTCAATATTTCCACCTATTATGGAGTTTGTGTATTGCTGATGTCCACCACAGAGGTTTAGTCTACCTTAGGGAGAGGATTTTGTCCAGTCAGGTGTTGCTGAGTCCATAGATTCAGATCGTAGCCTGGTATAGGTCCCCAGTCATGTCCCAAGACTCACATTCCACATTCCTAAGCACCCTGGAGAATATAAGGGTCCAACCTAACACTGTAATACACAGCTACTTCAACTATCCCTCCATTAACTAGGAAAACTACTCATGTACCAATACACTTGCCCAACGTTTCCTGGAATTCAGGCCCTGGACCAGCTTGTTCTTACCCCCACTAGACATAGCATCATCCTTGACCTGGTTTTTACTAACATGAGTGACCATTGCTCTACACCAATAGTCAATGCCTCCCTGACCACATACTAATCACTTTGGGAATCCACAAGCCTCCCTCCACCACCCCCATTGCAAAGGTAACCACCATGAAAAACTACTCCAAAGCTAACTTTGGGCTCCTAAAAACAGAGGTGGCTAACTTCACGGCATCCATGCAAATGGAGAATAGTTGCATGACCACCAAATCATACACCGATGCACTGTACGAACATGCACACAAATACATGGATCTCACCATGCCCAATAGAATCAAGACACTCTCCTCCAAAAAAAAGGAAGCCAATCTGGTGGTCTCCTGCCATAATCAAACTATACAACAGAAGGAGGAAACTGATGGGAATAAGGTAAAGCCCCAAGACTGCAAAAACTACCTTATCAGCCTCAACAAAAAGTTGAGATCGCAATTAAATCCTCTAAAGCTAGCTATGAAAACAGAATTGCAGCAGATAGTAAAGACAACCACAAGGCCTTTTATAGTTATGTAAAGAATCTCCACGGCAAAACCCAGATTTGCTCTGAGCTACCTCACAATGGTACCTCCTATACTGAGTCAAGTCTAAACTATAAAACATAGAATGCAGGACATCCTTGGCACAACGCTAAGTAGACAACCATTTTAGAATTACAATTAAACCTAGATTTTAGGTTACATTGATAGTTCTGTATACTGACCCTATTCGTCTCTAAAATGTATTTGCAAAAATTACAATTTTGACATTTGAACATACCCACAGTTCTAGTAAAATTATGCACTGATTGTCCTGTGTTCTATGTTGGTAAAACTGAACGCAGGCTCCGTGAGCATGTTTATAAGCATCAATACGCGATAAGTAGAAATAAACCGGATAATGCACTTGCTAAGCATTTATCCAAATACATGAACCATAGTTTTAGATTCTTAGTATTAGACCAGGTGACTATTAATAAAAGGGGGGCACCTATGCCATTATTACTGGAGGAACTAGAATTAAATTGGCAAATTAAGCTTAATGCTTGCATATTCCCTGGCCTAAATGAGTCGTGTTTGATCAGTAGTGTTTTGAAATTGCAGTTTGAAAAGGTAAAAGTTGAATATTACTGGTTAGCTTTTCTGTTTGCTACTATTAGATTGTGTTTAGTTATTTAATGTTTGATCATAATGATAACTTTAAGTTATAATTTTAGATAAGCAGCCATGCCCCAAGGTTGATCACTTGAAATTTAGTTTGTGGTTTATGTAAGGTAGTGCAATGTATAATGTTTAAAAGTTTTAAGGATATGTGAAATCTAAGGTTTTTGTTAACCTCAGTTATTAACATTTTTCCGAAGAGCTTGTAATGTTTGTAGTTTTGAGTCACATTTGTCTGTGTATACATAAATATATATATATTTTTCTATGGACATGTGTAGTTAATATGTTTTTAAAAGTATTCATGTGTCCTATTAATCAATCACTGCATTTGACTGGTTTAGAATAACAGCTTTTAACTATTTAAAGGGTCTTTTATGTTGAATCTTTGTCTGAAGAAGTCTGTACAACGTACCCATGAAAAGCGCTTTATTAAATTGTTTGTTACCAGCTGATACTTGTGTCTGATTTCACTTGCCTTAGCAACTTACTTTTGGATTTGATATAGATAGGTAGTTTGTTCCTGAGTATGGGAAGTCTCTGGGACAGGAATCTATCCCTCCAGCATGTTCTGCTTATTGTGGTGACAAGGTTTAGCTCACTAGAGCATGTGGCTCAGAGGGATTGGGATTTCTTTAAGTGGAACATGTCCATCAGCTCTGGGTTTGATATATCTTTGTATGTTAGGCAGAGATCGCCTCTGAGTAGGCGATATGCAATGGAGTAAAGCTGGAGTATTTTGAGACGGTCTGCATAGGGCAACTGTTTGAGGCCAGTTATCCTCTTTGTGAGGTATTTCTTTGGCCTTTCCAGATGTTGTAGATGTCTTGTGAGGTACATGCCAAAAGGGGTGTTGTACTCTATAATGGGTCTAATGAGTGACGAGTAGAGGGGAACAATGACCTCTTTTTTCCTGGATGAGAAACCTTTTGTGATGATGTGTGCCACACAGAAGGATTTCCTGACTACTGTGACAATGTGATTATCAAAGGAGAGACTACTGTCCACCTGTGTTCCGAGGTCTCTTGTCATACTTTCAGTGTTAAGTAGACTACCGCCTATGTAGTAGTTCATGGGTACAGAGTTTTTACCAATGGGCATGACGATGCACTTTTTGGCATTGAGCTTGAGGCCATGGCTTTGGCACCAGGCATCTCTCTCAGTGAGGCCCTTTTGTAGGATGTCCACATCATTAGGAGTTTTGATTATGCCTCTCAGTTTGCGGTCATCTGTGAACTTCATTAGCCAAAGACGTGTGTTAGCCTGCACTTCAGAGAAGTAGACACTAAACAGGAGAGGATCCAGGACTGAACCCTGTGGTACTCCACTTGTCACTGGTCTGAAGTCAGATTTGAAGTCTGCTTCTTTCACAGTGTGGGTTCTGTCAGTGAGCCAGTTGGCAACCCATCTTGTGACATAGGGATTTATACTTAGTTTAGTGAGTTTATTTATAATTCCAGAGTGGGGGATGGTGTTGAAAGCCTTGGCAAGATCTAGATAGGCTGTGTGAACCACCTTACCCTCGTCTACAAACTGGTGACTGCTTCAAAGAAGTCTATCAGGTTTAGGAGACATGATATGCCTTTTACAAACCCAAACTGGGTGGGGTCTAGAGTTTGGAGATTATCAATGTCTTTGTTTATAAGTTCCATGATGATATGTTCCATTGCCTTGCAGAACAGGCTCATCAGGCTAATGGGGCGGTAGTTCCTGGGGTCCATGGTGGCTCCCCCTTTGTGGAGTGGGATAACGGTCGCTGTGTACCATTCAGTGGATACAAAGCCTGAGGTGAGGCTATGATTGAACATGGTACTTAGGTGGGGTGCCAGTTCATTCTGTAGTTCATGTAGAATGCAGTCTGAGATGTTGTCAGGTCCCATGAATGCTGTGTTCTTGGCTTCAGAGAGTGTGTTTTTTACCCATGCAGCCATGATTACAGAAACCTTGCATTCTTCTGGTATAGAGATGTGCCTTTAGGTGGGTAAAGTTAGCACTGAACCTATCTGCCAGGATGTTGGCAATATCAGTTGGTTCTGTATATTTAGTGCCATTGTGCTGCAACTCAGAGCAGATTTGAGTGTTGTCATTGAGATTCTTGATATAGCTATAGAATGCTTTGTGGTTGTCTTTAGAATCAGTGGTGATTTTGTTTTTGTAACTAGCTTTGGATGATTTTATGAGGGATCTCAGCTCCTTACTGAGGCTGACCAGGGAGCTCCTCCAATCATGGGATTTTACTCTTTTTTACAACAGTTTTTTTCTTCTGTTGTTGAGTTTGTTTATGGCAGGGGACCATCAGTTGGCTTCCTTTTCTGGAGGATAGCATCTTGGTTCTGTTAGGGATAGCACGATCCATGCACTCATGTAAGTGCTTATAAAGTGCATTTGTGTAGTATTCAACAGTCGTACCTCTATTGTCTGTCTGCATGGGTGTCGTGAAGTTTGCCACGTTTGTCTTAAGAAGCATGAAGTAAGCTTTGTTAACAAACTGTCAAGACTGTGTAGCAGTGCAGTGTGTAAATGTGTATAGGGCTAAGTAGGGAGAGGGACAGATGTGAGTGTCATAGATCCTTTCTATCTGACTATGCATGTTGTTACAGTTACTGGTGGTCTACGAGCTGTATATGTTTGTAGGGGCAGACTGAGGCATGTCCCTTAACACCTCAGGATTCCAAGTACACTGACTTGGGGCAGTATATATATGAGTAGTGCGTGAATGGCAATCAGGATATGCTTGTTCAAACAGTTATTATACTCTAGAGGTCAATTGGCTTACTGGTATGTTTCTGTTATTGTGGTGCAAATGGTTGTGGGTAGACAATTTCTCACCAATGTTTGTTTTTCCCTACAGTTACATCCCTGTAGTGCATGATATATTTGCAAATGCATGAGCAATTCCCCAGATCTGATTTGAAGTAGTGTTGTGTTGGTCAGACTGTAGTTCAGAAGGTGCCGGCAGAAATAGGTGGCAGATCTCAGTGTTTTTTCCCTTGTGTTACATGACTGCAACTTCTCAACTGTCCAGATTTTCAAAGAATGTCCAGATGTGTGGCTCATATTTTTGGTCTGTTCCTCATAACTGTTGTGGATTTGTGACAAATCACTGGGATGATTTGAGTATTGACGTCACTAAGTAATGACAATCATTTGTGTTTCAGACATGAAATCTATTAGAAAATATATGTTAAAACAAACTGTGATACTCTAGCGACTTTCCGAGCTTAAAAAATCCATATTTAAAATATTCCCTAGTTTTTGGCCTTGTCCCCCCAGTTTGTCAGGCTTTGTCCAGATTTCTTGCACTAAGAGGTTGAGTGTATATATATATATATATATATATATATATATATATATATATATATATATATATATATATAAAACATTAATTCCACAGGTTTTTCCCTAACGTTGGATGACCATTCTGCATGATATATTTACTGAAGCATTACTAATTCTCGCTGCTCATGTGGAGTAGTGGTAGCTGTTGTGACTGGAGTGTGCAGGGTCCTGGATTTAGGACTTGCCAGATATGTGTGTGTTTTCCCCTTATGTTAAATGACTGTAATGCATGATATGTTTGTAAAAGCACTACAGATTCCCACAGCTCATATGGCATAGTGGTACGTTGCTCTGACTCTAGTGCACAGGGTCCTGGGTTTGGGAACTGCCAGGGATGATTAGCTTGTTGATGGGCAGAACAGAGGCTGATAGAGACAGAGTGATTAAAGCAGTTTTAAGCAATTGTAAGCGGGTTTGTGTGTCGGTAAGCAATGCCAAAGGCTCTTTCTCCTGCTTGGCTTTGCTTAGTGCTGCTTATTCCCACTTAAACCCACATTAATTTCAACCAAAAAGGAAAGAAAAAAAAGGGTAATAGGAAAGTGGTGAAATGGGGGCAAGAAGGGGGTAAAACACTGGGGAAGCAGCTAGGGATGTGCAGGACAGGTGTAGGAAAGGAGCATAGCTCTACATTTCTTCTGCAGTAACAGCAGTGAATGATGTGGAAAATTTGGAGTTTACAACCTCCCATCCCACAAGGAAGGGTGTTGGCAATTAACATTTGCAGAGTAATTTGAGTGTATATTGATTTACATCACTGTACATAGGGACAAACTGTAGAGCTATGCATGGGGCAATGATGTTTTTGTGGGACAGATGCCCTTTTTTTAAGGTGAGAGTGGGATGTTGGGGGAGGGCTATAGGTATGTTTGGGGAGGTAGGTTGGGTAGGATAGGCTGCATTCGCAGACAGACAAGACAGACAAGACACCAGATGGGGCATTATGACACATGAGGTGGGGTAAACACCTTGGACGGGGAAGGTGGTTGAGAATCAGATGCCCATGAGCCCCCAAATTGATACAGTGGAACTGAGATCCCCACCTATGGGCAGTCACCATATCACCTTCAAGGCCCCAAAGGTTGCTGTGCTGGGTGCTGGTCAACAGGAGCAGGCTGCCCCTTGAGCTGCTCCAGTCTGCCCTAGATCTGGTGCAGGTTTACATCTAACTGTGAGTGGATGTCATGGCGAACCATATCTCAGAACTTCCTGTAGGTGATCGGTTCCTTTCCGTGCCCGCACCCGGGGGGGGTCGACCCTGTCCTCTGAGGTGGTTCCACCTGAGGGTGGTGCAAGACCGGTGGAGGGAGCAGTTCTGGGATGAGTCCCAGACATGCAGGGGCCTGGTGGCATGGCCAGATAAGGTAGATCCACCAGGATCGGCCTTCCCAAGTGTGCTATGGTGTTGAGGTTTTACAAAATGTATTGGTTAGTCATGAAAAAAACATTTAAAAATTAGTTATAACAGCATGCATGGTTGTTCCAATTAACCCAGAACAGTGGCATTCACACACTTGCATAGCAAGCAGAACACATGCATATAAGGATTTTAACAGCATGCCAGTTAAATGTGTGGCAACAGGCCACCAACAATTTTATTTGAACAAGTTATGTTAATATGTAAACAATTAAGCATATAAACAATAGTAGAACACAAGTCCCAAAATTAGATTTTGAGAAGAACATACCCATAGTATATGGATAATAATTATTGATGCAGATAAGGGGTGGGGGGAGAGAAGAAAAGTCCGTTAACAACTGTATAGTCTTCTATTTTTCATAACAATACTGCTCAATACTCTACAGGTCTGCCCTCAATTTACATCTACCTGTGGCCCATAGCTTCTGTAGCACATACATAAGTGTTAAACTGTCATGCTGGAATGGTATGCAGCAAAGTGAGAATACTCTGGGTACATGACTGGGGAGAACTTGTACACGTCAGAGTTACATATATGACTAACAAGGTGTAGCCTGCACTGATGTTGTGTAAGCGTGCTACTGGCATTCTTCAATGAGATTCATATATGTGTCCAAGGTTATTGGCAACAGAGATTACTAGCCGTGACACCATGATACTTGAGAGACATGTATCAGGAAGAGAACATGGTCTTTTGCAGGCATGGGGTTGGACACTGGAAGATTTGGACACAAAGTTTATTAGTATACCCATCATACCAGCTACTACAATCATTTCTTTACCTGTAAAACCTGTGTAGAAAATATCTGTTAACATTACCTGACTATTTGTACACATATTCAAGATTACTTGTCTGTAAATATACAGACATCTTAATTCCACTCCTGGATTCAAACTGTGGTGTGTGTGTGTGTGTGTGTGTGTGTGTGTGTGTGTGTGTGTGTGTGTGTGTGTGCGTGTGTGTGCGTGTGTGTGTGTGTGTGTGTGTGCACGCGCAAAAATGAATAACATCTCTATTTCTCAACACACTGAGCTACTGGGGAGCCGGTGTCTCTTGTTTGACTGATTTCTGCCTAATACTCACTTGGTTAGACAGTCTGGTTTTGTAATCTAAGTGTAGTGTCACCAAAGACTGTAGTGACAGTTGAACATACATGCCTGACAGATAGTTCTTGTACTGTATATTAATCCTTTGAAAGCAGGTATACACATTTAACCCCTAGTAGATGTGAATATGTGTGAACTGTACAGAGTATAGCAGGTTGCTAGGTCATATACCTGACCCATATACATTTGGACATCATATATTTGTACTCCCCACCTATTATACTGTCATACTTGCCTGCATCATCATACCCATATTCAGGACTACATTGATCTGAAATGCAAAGGTTAACACAAGGAAATGCAGGGGACACAGTGTAATTCATTACACATTACTAATCAAGGTTCAGATCTTAGTGCAAGACATTTTCATATGTCATTTATATCTTGTTTTACACATTCTATTTCTTCAACAACAAACCTGATTAATCACAACAGTTTGTGGTATAAATCGTTATTTGAGTAGCATGACACAGTGCTCTCTTACAGTTCATATTCTGCATTTAGTACTACTGTATATCCTGTAGATCATTATTGGTCTAACAAACTTTTTTTATTTATTCAGTACACTCAGAACACACTATATCTACTGGCAGCAAACTATGTACTCCTTATTTATTACACTATATTCTGCAAGATAAACTTGTACTCACCAGATTCTCATCGCAACCTCTCCAATCTGTCAGCATGGGCCTCAAGATTGTTAGCTCTCTCTTCTGCAGCTATAGGGGAAAAAATATTTTAAGCATACATGTCTATCACATACTCAGGCTAGATTTTGGAACCAATATCGGTGAGATACTTACTCACTAGTGGAGCATCTCCATCTAAAGCTTCTTGAATCCACTGGGACAAGAGCACTACCTTTCTATGCTTTAGGTCAGCATAATGATACCGTACCTGCTCACCAGCTCTGGTGATTCCAGTAGCACTGTGGAGATAATGTGCCAGATGGTCCCAGGCCTCTGCTTTATACTGTGTGCCCTGGTACTGGCCCCGCAGCAGTCTGTGGTCATGGTCTTTAACAAGGAGCCCATCCATAACCCTGGTCTCCAAGATGCCCCAGCACTGTGCTTGAAAGCGCAATTCCTCTCCAATGCCAGACATAGTTGCTGCAGAGATCAAACTACAACAGGTTCTGGCTGTATTCCCACCTGTGTGGTTTAAATAAGGCCATATTCCCACCCTTTGCTGTCATTAGACCATTTTTGAAAATGCTGAGAATAGCTCAGCAGTGTGCAAACCCACTAAGCTGAGTTGAGCAGTACTTAAAGGGGAAAATGTTGAGCAGTGCTTAGCAGTGTACAAATCCACTCAGCTGGGCTGAATATGGCTTAGAATGAGACTTCTAAGCAATGATCATACCGGCTAACCAGAGCTAAGCATTGATAAGCATTGTTCAGTTTTCATTTTATAAAATATTTTTAGAATTGCAAATTAATTAATTAATCATTACTGACATATTACGTACATATAATTTACTTTACATGATGTCCCCTATGCGCTTTCATTACATTACATTGGGGTGTGACTATAATGTATGGGGCACTTGTGTTTACATGGGGAATTTCACATGTTATATCCACTGACACTTCAATTTTGGATCAGTTACACTACCCTGGTTAACAAATATCAATTACTACATCATTTAAGAAAAAAGAATTAACAATGCTTTCCCATGTAAAAATGAAGGGCCTGACTTGGCACTTGAACTGCAAACTGCTGCATGCAATGCCAGTACTGTAACCACTACACTATCTCACCATTAAGGAGTTTAGTTATACATTTGTAATGTAGCTCCTATAAGATGTTTAAGCAATGCTGAGCAAAGCGCTGTGATGCGCAAACCTGCTCAGCTATGCTTAAACTTCACTTATAATGAAAAAAATAATAATATAACCACTTTAATAACATATATTAATACTAATGCTGATTCATATTTGGTAATGCACTGCCTGCCATTCTATCAACTTTCTAAGTCTGCATGTGCAATATGTTTTAGATTTGCGCTATTTTGGGACCTTTGTCCCATGTTTTTTCATGGCGTTATCCAGATTTCTTGGTGAAAGAGGTTGAGGTGTGTGGATACCTCTCAACTGTCCAGATATTTACAGACTGTCCAGATGTTTGGCTCATATTTTATTTTGCTCCTCATAAAAGTTGGGGTTTTCTGCAAATCAATGGGATGATTTCAGGACTGAAGTTACTACATAATGGCATACATTTCAGTTTCAGACTTCTAATCCTTCAGAAAATGTATGTTAAAACAAACCCTGTTACTGTATCAATTTTCTAAGTGTATAAGAACTGTACTTAAGATATTTTCCAATTTTTGGACCTTTGTCCCCTCATTTTGTTGCCCTTTGTCTGGATTTTTGGCACTAAGAGGATTACATATTTGATTGTGTGTCTGAGGACACACTTGTACTGTAAAGTGCCATACGGCACTTTGACAATGCAGGGTGTGTGTTACATTTCCTGTCACAAACTCCCTGCATTACATCCCATTGACAATCCTACTTTCAGTGTCCGTGGACACTGAAAGCATTGTAAAGTGCTGTACGGCACTTTCACAATGTAAGGGTTGTGTGACAGTACCTGTCACACACTGCTGCATTTATTTCAAGTCCTACTACCTATTTCAGTGTCCACATACACTGTTTTACTGTTATTAGTTGCTTTCAGTCTCCGCTATTCCTACATAGAGTTTATTGAATCCTGGGCAGTGCTTTTACTAATAAGTTCTGCTTTAAGTTTTAGGTGCACTATCAGGTCTTCAGTTGAACAGTCTAGATGTATTTACCAAAGAAATTTGCATTTTGCAAGGGAAGCTATGGCTGATTTATTTGGTCTTCTTGCAGTTCATGGAATTCTTGAAAGTTATTATTTTCAAACAAAACAGTTCAAAAGCATTGATTTTCTGATGCATAGCCAACTGACAGACATGTGTTATTGATAAGAAAACTATAGCTTTGATTATATGGACTTTAGTTAGCGACATAATATACAGATTTGCTACAACTTTCCTTCCAAAATGCAACTGTCTTTTAATTTCAGTCTGCAATAACCATCTGAAAAGATCTTTGAGCAAGAAAAATAAAATCGTTTTTTTCTGCCTCCACTTCTTTCCACCAATTTGCAAAAAATTGAAAGAAATGGATATATAATTGTATTGTATTATTAGCTGATGTTAAACAACAAGCCAGGTTTGCACATTCAACTTTTACATTCAATGTGTTCTTCAACTCTTCATCACCTTTAGCTATCAGAGAGGTGTTATCTGCACTTATGAGTTTACTGGCATTTTTCCTGAAAATTTTAATTTTATCATTTAACCCCAAGTATTTCACATCATAAAGTCAGCATATAAGCTGAATATGCTAGGTGATAATATACAGCCCTCCTAATCTCGGATCAGTCAGTTATTCTATATTTGGGACTAGGTGATGGTTGTTCTACATACAGATTCCGCAGCAGACAAAACAGATGAACCTACAGTTTGTTATGGTCCTCACAGTCAAGACTCCAGAGTTGTCAGTAAAAAGAAATAACATTTTTCTGACATTCCCTTCCTTTCAACATTATGATGCAGATGTTGGCAATTGGATTTCTTGTGCCTTTTCCTGTAATAAATTCATTTTTTACATCAGGCATTTCTTAGTCTATATACTTCTGCAAAATAGTTTGCAGAATATTGAATATTACCATGCTATCATGTGAAACAAATTAATTTTCTTCTGTAATTTCAACAGTTTTTAACACTGCCCTTTATTGTCATTGGAATGTGAATTGACCTTTCCTATGCAATGGACACTGTTTTATAAATGTGCTCGCAGATTCCAAGTAACACTGTAACAGTGTCATTTTGCAGGACTGGGACAAGGTAATGCAGAAGATGGGTAAAGTAATGAAGATGCAGACTTTAATGCATAGAAGGTGGTACTAGCTATGGATAGAGATGACAAGGCAGGTGCTAGGGGGACCATGCAACTGAATGTTGTTATTAAATGGCTGACTGGGGATCCAAAGCACTCAATAATGAGGCAGGGAGTATAAGTTCTCCTTAAATATGCAACCAAGGGTTTGGTGGGTCTAGCTTCAGTGGGGTGGTGGGGGACAGTCTGGAAGTGGCTCAGAATACTGATTTGGAATATGGGAGAAGTGAACAACCCCATAAAACAGCAAAGCTACTCACTCATTCTGTGACATAGGGTGTGTATTTGTGAGTGGGAATACTTCAAGAGTTTAAGCTGACACTGAGTGAAAATAGTAAGACACAGAACAAGGGCTATAAATTAACAAAAGAACAGCAGGGGAGTGCTAAAAGAAAAAAGGGGGTAAAGTTGATTCACTCTTTTAGCTTAACATTTAGATAGGAAGTGGAGGCTGTTTATTTATCATTGCATTATCTACATATACAATGTGATAATACATACATTTTAGTATGATCTTTACTTGCTTTGTTTTATTTTGTTTGTATTATATAAGGAATTATAATGTTTAAATTTCTTTGTGCTTTTTAGCATTTTAATTCAATTTGTAATGGCATTTCTTATAACACCCAACAGTTTGATTAACTTGAGAAAGCTTGTTAATTGTCTTATTAACTTATTAACTAATTAAGTGTCTTATGTAAGGCATTGAATGTTGGGTAGAGTTTTGTCTGAAGAAGTTCATTGTATAGTGTGGATGAACGAAAGCGCTAACAATAAAGAACTGGGATTTTTTTAGCACTATGTGTATGAGGGCTATAAATTGCTAGGTGTGACATGTGCCTAAGATGGTGGTAAATGGCAAACAAGCATACTAATGAAGGAAAATGTATTAAATGCCAGTAATGGTGCTCAAAAGATGAGAGGTAGGTGGTAGGGAGATGTGTCTTGGAAGGGAAGGGTGTTGTTTCAGCAACTTGTTTAGTCTAACCAGGATCATGCAAATCCATTACAGAGTTTTCTTCAAGGAACTAGCAGACTGCAGAGATGGGGGTGTTAAGTGGTCTTCTAGGGGAGCCTTTAATCCCGTCTTAGGTCCAATGTGGACAGATTATACGAGGTGGTGGAATTTTATAAGAAGTGGAAATGTTTTGCATGATGGTATGAAGGAACATGGTCTAGCTGATGTATGGAGAGCGAGAGAGAGAGAAAGAAAGTGACGAGGGGAATATGGAGAATTATTATTGCAATTAAGATTAAATGTACGTGTATATCCAGGATTAAACAGAGATATTTCAGTTGTGTGTCAAAAACATGGGCATCTAACTTATAAAATGATGTGATTTTAATGTTCTTTTAACAAATGAGATTCAAAAGGTAGCATCTGTTGCTTGTATTTACTATATTCTTTTTATAAACATGACAATTTAGTTTGTTGCATCTTTTAGTTGCATGGTTATTTGATTGTTCTTTAAAGGACTGCTACAGCACTGTGCTGCTTTCTTTCTCTAATAAAGTTGAGATGAAAGTGCTCAATATATGTAGATTTGATTATATTCAGTTGATGTTTTTTTCTTTGTATGATACAGTACTTTCCAAACAGATGGTTTTAAATAAGTGTGCAATGTGGATATAACATTAGTAAATTCTTATAAGTAGGGGACATTATAATACTGAAACAGCACATCTCTGGTCACTGGATGTTGGCAATGGTCTGAGGTTTACTGAACTAGCCAGGATGTAGTTGATGTCAAATTGCACTAAATTATTGGATACAAACAAGGTAGACTGATTTAAAAAAAATGGGAGGTGGGGACAGATTCTAGTTAAAAAAAAAAAAAGCTAGTGAGAGAGTGAGAAAATACAGCTGGGAATGGCCTGGGATGGAACGATTATGGGATTTTTCTTTGTTTCTCCATCCACTGATCTAGGGTGCACTTGAATATGAGTAGGAAAGAACTTTGCCTCATGAGTGGAAGCCTGTTCCAGAGAAGTGGTCGTCTCTGAGACACATACCTGTCCCCATAACATGTCTTATTTATGTTACAGATGAGGTTGAGATCCCTAGATCAAGTATTCCTGATTCAATTTGTTTTGTGAATGTGCAACAGGTTCATTAAGGCTGTATAAGAGATTGCCTTGTAGGCCAGACATAGATCACCTGTTAGAATTCTGTAGGAGACTGAGTATAAGGATAAGATTTGAGGCAGTCAGGATAGGACATTTTGATACACCACATATATTTTGTGAGGAATCTATGTAGATGCTCCAGTTGTTGCATATGCCTGGTCAGATACCTACTGAATAGGGAAATGTATTCAATGATTGATCTAATGATGTTTGAGTGCAATGGAACAATGACATCTTTGAACTTGTATGCCATACCCTTGCTTACGGAATACATAACATCAGGTTATTTCCTCACTACATTAGACACATGCTTGCCAAAGGCTGAGTGGTTGTCTGCATATATTCCCAAATCCCTAACCACTGGGTCTACATTTAGGGGTGCATTATCAATGCAGTAGTTTGCAGGGGTGGTCATCTTTCCAAAACAGACCATTATGCACTCCCTGGCATTGAGTTTTAAATGGTGATTCTGGTACCAGATAGTAGTCCGTGTGAGGACTTCTTGGAGATTATTTGTGTCATTGGGGGAGTCCATGACTGCACCTAGGTTATAACCATTTGTGAACATAGTCAGCCAGAGGACCTTGACATTAGCCTTAACTTCAGAGATGTAGATGCCAAAGATAAGTGGACCCAACACTGAGCCCTGAGGGACCATGTGAGTGACCTCCCATTTAGTAGAAGTAGTGCCCTGTTTCTTGACTTCTTGGTCCTCTCTGTGAGCCAGCTAGCTATCAAGACAGAGTCATAGGTTTATAACCAGTTCTGTGAGATTATCTACAATGCCTGAGTAAATGACACAGATGCTAAAAATGTAGTAATCAGGGAAATTTATTTATTTATATTTGTACAACAGCAAGGCAGTCTAGTTAACAGACTATTTTCAGCCATTACCTGGACTTGGCTGAACAGCATATATAAAATGCAATTTGTTGATTGCAACAGACCTTAATAAGAAAATCAAGGTAATCATTTGAAACATAAGGACTCACATAACCCCCACCCAGAAAGCCATCATGATCCAAACTGGCCTCAGTCATGAGTAGGAGAATGTTAACAGGTAGAAGGAGGTGCTGGTAAACCCATGGCTGGCCATTCCATCCAGCACAGGTAAATTTCTGATGCTTAATTTAGGAAGATGTGTAATTAGATTTTCTCTGTAACAGAAAAACATTAATCATTCCCACTGTTAATATCACTAAGGATGCCACGGCCTTCCCTACCATTACTTTATTCATTTAATTAAATAAACAGTTCATTCATTCATTCATGAATTAATTCATTCATTCATTTATTTATTTAAATTTTTTTATTTTTTATTTTTTGCAGGGGTCAATGTTCTCTCTGCATGGCCTTACATTTCTCAAAAATACAGGAGAAAGGACATCATCATCAGCCCCCTTTTTCCCATTTTTTCTACATGGGTTTGCGGTATCATGTTAACTGTCGCCAACTCTCTTGATTCGATGCCACTCTCCTGCCTTCTTCAACACTCATGCCTGACTGTCGCAGATCTTCTGTCACACAATCCTTCCACCTCTTTGCTGGATGTCCTCGCTTCCACTTACCTTCTTCATGTCTGTCCTAAATCTTCCTCACCAAATTGTCTTCTGCTTTTCAACACGTGCCCGAACCACCACAATCTGTTTTCTTTGATCTTTTCTGCAATTGGAGCTACTTTGGCTTCTGCTCTTATGCCCTCTTTTGTTCATCTGTCCCACAGTGGCCATCCTACCACCTTTCTCAGGAACTTCATTTCCATCACCTCTAGCTTCTTCAACTGTCCTGCCTTTACTGTCCAGGTTTCTGTACCATGCAGTAGTACTGGTTGCACCACTGTTTTGTACACCTTACTTTTCAGCTTCTTTGGCATTCTTCTGTCATAGACTACATCTGATGCTCTAAGTTCTAGCTCAGAGTCTGCCTGTACTGTCACATCATCTGCATACAGCATCTTTGTTGATCTTTCCCCTCCAACCTGTTTGCTAATGTAGTCCATTACAAGTATGAACAGCAGTGGGCTCAGAGCTGAACCATGGTGTACCCTGTGAGGTCTTACACTGTACATATTAGAGTCACTGGGTCCTTATACATAGCTTGCCCTAATTCTACCAATGTTTCTGGGACTTCAAACCACCACAGTACTGCCCAGATAAACTTTCTTGGGACCTTATCATATGCTTTCTCCAAGTCTAGGAATGCCCAGTTGGACTGTCTCCTCACCTCTAGCTTCTTCTCAAGTATCTGTCTGAATGCAAACATTGGGTCAATTGTGCTGCATCCTGAGCTGAATCTGAACTGCTCATCTCCCATCTTACATTCTACTACTCTGCATATCTATTTATCAGTCACCCTCTCTAGAACTTTCCTGCAATGTGGTAGGAGTTTGATGCCTCTGTACTGCCCACAGTTGTTGATATCCCCTTTGTTCTTCTACACTGGCGCAAGTATGATTATTCTCCAATCATCTGGGATATACTGTACCTTTCTCTGCACACTGCTATTAGTACCCTCAGAAGCCATTTATCCCCTATCTCACACTGCTTCTTTATCATATCTGCTGTGACCTTATCTGAGTCTGCTGCTTTCCCTGACTTCACTTCCCTTAGTGCTGTTCTTACTTCTTCTAAGGTGGGCTCCTTTTCTTCTCTCATCGTAGGCTGTTTCTGGGGCAGTACAGCTTCTGTGGGGTTTTCTTCATTCAGAAGCTGATGGAAATACTCCTTCCACCTGCCTTGATGTCCTGTGGACTGTGAGCATATTGTTGCTGGCATCCCTTAGAAAGGGTGTCTGACTATCTTCTTTATCCTTCTGTCTTTGCCTTGCAACCTAATATAGTTTTTTTGTGCTCCTTACTGAGTCACTTTCCAGATGTTGGTAGAGTGCCTCCAGTGCCCTATTCTTTTCTATTGCAACTTCTTTCTTAACTTCTTTATTAGCCAACCAGTAGTCCTTCCTAGCCTAGTCAGTCTTTTCTATCTCCCTGTAGTCCTTCCTAGCCTGGTCAGTCTTTTCTGTCTCCCATTTCTTCCTGCACTCCTTCTTTCTTTCTTTTGATGACTTCCTGGACTTCTGCATTCCACCACCAGCTTTCCTTATGCACCTTATTTCCATACTTGGCCACATATCTTTTCTGTAGTCCTAACACATGCTGTTTTTTGGCGCTGTCACTCTTCTTCAACTCCACCTAGTTCCTCCTCTTCTTGGGGTGCTAGAGCCCTGTGTAATTCTTTGAACTGCTGTACTTTCTCTCCAGTCACCTTCCATGTGTTGACCTTAAAGCCTTCTCTGACCGCTGCTTTCAGCTGATTGTGGCAACTAGTGGTTTATGCTGTGGGCTGACTGTTTCACTGGGGATGACTTTGCAATCATGGATTCTACCCTAGTGCCTTTTCCTTACTTGGAGGAAGTCTACCTGAGTTGTATGTTGGCTACTCTTGTAAGCGATGTTGTGACTGTCTCTCTTTCTGAACCATGTGTTGGATGCTATCAAGCCATTTGCCAGATAGAAGTCTAGAATGGCTTCTCCTTCTTTATGTGGACCAGGACAGTCCTCATATTCAGCTCTGTCTGTCCTGATATGTACATTCAAGTCATCCATTATCAACACCATTTCATGTTGCCCTGCTTTAACTAGTAGGTCCTACAACTGCTGTCTGAATGCACTCTTTTCCTCACTATCACAGCCCTTCTGTGGGCCATCGGCTGAGATTATGAATACTGTCCTATCATTACACTGGAGTCTGATTGCCACAAGTCTGTCATTAATTCTGATGATGTCCCTCACTGCCTTCTGAAGTCTCTCTCACCACAATTCCTACACCATTTCTAGCCTATCCCCCAACTGAGTAGTAGAGTCTGGATCCCAAGCCAAGTGGCTTTGCTGCCCTTCCATCTCATAGGATGTCCAGCCTCCTCTGTATCATCATGTCATCCACTTCCAAGCTGCATCCTGTCAGTGAACCTACATGAAGCGTATCAATTATCAGTTCATGTTTGGCAGGTTGGTTGGTTTTACCTCCAGCTTTCGCTCAACAGAGCTATCACAGATAACCCAGGCTGGGCAACTAGACACTAGCCAGCCAGTAGCTTATTGAGCCAGGGCTGCTGGGCTTTATGGTGGTCACACACTGGCAGATAGGGGCACATATATTCCTCCCATTGTTAGCAAGGTCCCTGCCATGGGTCAGAGTATTCCGAGTCCTCAACCCACTACTCATGCCCATTTTTGGCAACATTAGTCAACATGACCAAATCACCTAGAGCCATATTTTATATCGTCGAGTGGCTACCCCTGCCACGGTGTGCAGTCTGTGATCTGTGCTCTCCTATCTTGAGGATACTGTGCACCACAGTAGATGCCCAAAGCAGTTGCTCTGTACAACTTTTCCTCCCATAGGGCACCATGTTGAGTCTCTGCTGCTCCCCACTGATCCATTCATTTGTGAGTTTGAGATGGAAACACTCAGCATGCTTTTCGGACATGGGAGAAATGCCATGAAGACACAAGGAGAACATGCAAACTCCAAACAGGCATTGGTCGGAGGTCAGGATCGAACCTTGTACCTTGTGCATGGGAGGCAAAGATTTTAACCATTAAGGAGAAAGGACAAATTGCAAAAACAAAGACTCACTGGTGGTGCAGCCTTAGAAACTGGAAAAATGAGTGATATGTCATGGAAAATAGCAAGTTGTGAATTCAACATCAGGGAGTAGAACTCAGTATAAGTTTACAGACACCACAAGTCCATGCATGCCATAACTTTTAAACAAAGTGGAATTTTTTCAGCGATCACAGGGGTCTGAAGAAGTCAAGAACAGGCCTTATAATTTAGCTTACACAAGTTTTATAATTTAAATTTTACAGATAAATTTGGAAAATGCTTATTGCATGGAAGTATTTTAATATTTTTATGTCTCAATTGCTGAGCATAGACTTGCTACCAGAGTGCTTTTAAATGTTTTAATCAGACTTATTACAGTGGGTAATGCTAAATTTAAGTTGTGTATATAGATGTGAACAACCATTGTTCATTTTAAATTTCCATTAATACTGCTGATACATGGTAATTCTTGCGCTGCAAGGTTAGCCTCGCAAGGTATTTGAAAGGGTCATTGAATTTGATTTCCTATGCTGCCCTGCTTCTTATTTTTTGTAGCCACCCCATCCCATTTGCATGTTTTATTCTACGAAGACTTAGCACTATTGTAACCTTCTAGATATTGTGCAGTGTATACTGATAATGGTGAGTGTGGAAGAGAGGTGAAGAAGAGAGTACAGGCAGGATGGAGTGGGTGGAGAACAGTGTCAGGAGTGATTTGTGACTGACGAGTACCTGTAAGAGTGAAAGGGAAGGTCTACAAGAGGGTAGTGAAACCAGCTATGTTATATGGGTTGGAGACAGTGGCATTGCCAAAAAGGCAGGAGTTTGAGCTGGATGTGGCAGAGTTAAAGATGTTAAGATTTGCACTGGGTGTGATGAGGGTGGACAGGATTAGGAATAAGTATATTAGAGGGGCAGCCCAGGTTGGAAGGTATGGAGACAAAGCCAGAGAGGCACGATTACGTTGGTTTGGGCATGTGCTGAGAAGGAATGTGGAGTATATTGGGAAAAAGGTGCTAAGGATGAAGCTGCCAGGTAACAGGAAAAGAGGAAGGCCTAAGATAAGGTTTATGGATGTGGTGAGAGAGGACATGCAGGTGGTTGGTGTGACAGAGCAAGATGCAGAGGACAGGAAGAAATGGAAACAGGTGATCCGCTGTGGCGACACCTAACGGGAACAGCTGAAAGAAGATGATGATGATGATGATACTGATTATCTTTCATTTATGCAGTTTTCAGCTCCTGGCAACTTATGGATTTCCAGCTGAATGCTTGTCTGCGTGTTACAGTGAGACACACTCAAGTACTTAAAGATTGTGCAAATACACTTTTACTAAGTTTATGTGACTTCAAATGCAGTACATTTATACTTTAAATACATAGCACAAAGCTTACACATTGAGGGTTGGAGTGGGACTTTTCTCTTGCAAAAAAAAAAACTTTTTAAAACATGTATAAATTCACTGCAAGTCATTAGTTTAGCATGAGTCTAGTGATGAAACATGAGAACTTTGTGAACAAATCAGTGAAGTAAACTTACCATACTTTGTTTTTTATTACTTAGGAATTATATGGTATATGAACCTTTCCTCTTGGAATTTCATTTTTTAGTTAAAAATCTGACATGTTGCCTTTGTTATATTCAAATATTAAGCTATACTAAATGTCTTTAGCACATAGCCACTATTTATGTATTAATCTATCTCTATCTGTCTATTTATCTATATAATATATCTACCTCTCTATCTTTCTATCTATGCATCTCTCTCTCTCTCTCTCTCTCTCTCTCTCTGTTTCTCTTATGTATCTACCTACAATCAGGAAAATATGAAATGAGAATTAATGAGTTAAACTGTGCTATTTTATTTCTTATGAATGCCACACAGTGTCTGGTCAGAAAATCAGCATTCTAAGACACATTTCCTGATGACTAAGTGATAAGGGCAGTGGATCATTTAGCCCTTTTGAGCTAAGTAAACAATAAAAGAACACATGGGTGTATGCATGTTACAAATGCTTGAACAAACTCAAAGCATTAGTAGCGTTAGGCTCTCTTCCCAGAGCTGATGCATTACATACCTTACAACCTCTTAGAGCACGAAATCTGGGCAAAACCATAAATAATAGAGTGACAAAGGCAGAAAAATAGGAACATGTTTTAAATATTGCTCTTACAAACTTAAAAAG
This sequence comes from Protopterus annectens, assembly GCF_019279795.1. NCBI lineage: Eukaryota > Metazoa > Chordata > Ceratodontiformes > Protopteridae > Protopterus > Protopterus annectens. The sequence continues at coordinate 1,961,316,023 of NC_056733.1, forward strand.
TTAATAGAGTAACAGATTTTGCATTAGCATACATTTTCTGATGGTTATTGAAACCTGCAACTCAAATGTCTGTCATTATTTTCTGACTTCAGTCCTTAATGATTTGTCAGACAAAAACAGACCAAAAATATGAGGCAAAAAAACTTGGATATTCTATGAAAATCTGGATAGTTAAGAGGTGTGATGCATTACCAGCCCTACTCCTGGCAATGATATCTATAGTCTATACTATGCATGTCCCTTGTAATTGTAAAATGGATGCTTAACATTTCTATGAACATAATGAGTAAATTCTACAATGTGACAAAGAGAATCACATGCACTACATTCCATATTAATATAACATAACCACTGATAAAACAAAATGATGCTTCTGAGTTAGTTAGAATGCAGTTTTGTATGCATTTTCTGATACAAGTGTTATTTTAATCATATGTCCCTGAGAATGATTAAAATAACTGCTTTTCTATTTGTATTTTATTGCTTTCATGTTTTTAAAATATCTCAGAAAGTACACTGATTATTTTTGCTAAAAAGGTTCTGCAAAAAGTGGGCAGAGTACTTATATGGAAGCTTTATTACCTACAAATATAATGGCAAATCTCTGGTTGATTATACATTGTGTACCTGAGCTGTTCAATGAAGATCAGATCTGTAACTAGATTAAGTCAAAATATCTTGTGTTCTCAGTTTCTGAAGTCTGATTTATTTTTTATGTTAACAGAAGTCAGTCAAATGGAACAGTTATAAGAACTTTTATCTTTCATCCCTTGATTTACTTTAAATTTGTTTGTTTACATTTCAAACTAGAGGGAATAATTGTAAAATAAACTTTGTCTCTGACTGCAGTCATGTTGAGTTGTAAGGGGTGAATTGTTAAAGTAGTTGATAACTGTTTCAAAAGTAATGCAGAAAAAAAAAACACCTATAAGATTAAGCGCTTTGTCCAAAAGAGACTATTTCCATCCATCCATAACCCCTTTTTCACATTTTTGCACATGGGGTTGGGGTGTCTCTTCAACAGTCGCAGTCATCTAGAGTCAAGGTTTACACCACCAGGTGGCTAGCCTTGATTGAGGGAAATAGAATTCAAAGACACATTAGATGCAATATGGAAAGACCTCATTATCAGCTAATTTGCATGTCTGTGCATAAAGTGGTATTATCACTAGTGTTAATCAGAACTTTCCTGTGGTCATATCTTCTGGTGGCCCATGCACAGTAACCCCTCTCTTAAATTCTCATACACATGCACTCATTCCAAGACACACACACGCACACACACACACACACACACACACACACACACACACACACACACACACACACACACACACACACACACACACACACTCTGATGTATTTTCTGAAAAATCATCTTAATGTCCTAAAATACATCACAGTACAAGTCATTAGTTGGTGAAAAGAATTAAATCTCTTACTTGATAATGAAATGCTTTCTCTGCCAAGGGTATAGGAGTCAAGTCTTTTTTATTCCTTCCAAACATATTGTTCATTTAACTTTATAAATGATGTAAGGTAATGTCAAGGAGAGTCTAGTGTTCTTTTCGTACATGTTACATCCTTCATGCTGCAAAACCTGTTGTTCTACCAGTTTTTGTAAGTGTCCAAGGAAACATTAAGGAGTGTCCCTGGTATCTACTTTTTCTCATATGTATTTTGTGCTGCCAAACATTTTTTATTACCTTTTGAAATGACTTAGGGTAATATTTCAAATTTCTTGGTGTTTAGTGTTCCACCCCAATATTGCAGGCTTTGTTCATTAGTCTAGGGGAGTATAGAAGAATGGCAGGTCCCCAAATCCAGACACATTTGCACATTCATAACCACACAGTGACTTACCATAGATCCGCCCTCCCCCTCACCCAATTATAGACATGGATACAATCATCCATTCAACCATACCTATACATGTGTGCACACGCGCACGCACACACACACACACACACACACACACACACACACACACACACACACACACACACACCTATCCTAATTATCTCATAACTAGCCCCCCTACTGTGACCGCCCAAGTAAACACACACTCAGACATACTCATCTACGGCCATTCATCTCTCTACATATATTCACACTTGCAGACATACACATCTGCACACGTGCCACACCATTACATGTCTGATAAATTTCTTAGTACTTACCTCTAACGCAATCTCACGCATTGAAAGTAATAGGTGAATACCAACCTTTGGCTGAATTAACGAACTTGGCTGACAGCGGTGATTTATGTAGCTGAGTGGATCTTTGAATTACCCATCTGTGCAAATGCTTTACCACAGCCACTTGTACAAGAAAGCACAGAGCTAATTAGTATACACCACTCCCCAGAATGTTTCAATAATATATAGTACAGCTGCGCAGATGATCCACTTTGGTGATTCTAGAGATGAATCTAAATTCTTATGTATTATGAATTATAATTTAGCAATACACACTTCATCACCTAAAGGTACTACAACCCAAATTAAAACTAAGGTCATGGTGTTAAAGCAGTATCCATTAAAGCATAGTCACAATTATTGAGTAGAGGTCTAATTTACAGTAGGTAAGAAGCTAACTACTGAATGGTGTATAAAGTTAAAACATAATTAAAAAACAGAGAGGGAGTAATAGAAATTCTATGCAAAACAGAAAAAAAATTATCTTACTATGAACATTAAACACAGATAACATAATGAAAACACTCAAAAAGCAGAATAAAAGCAGCATTTAAGATTGGTGCAGTGTGTTGCTGTACTCCTCCTGGTTTATATTCCAATGTTCTCCTAATTGTGAAGTGAACTAGATTATAAATGAAACTACTAGCCCTAATGGCGTACAAGTTGGGGCTGTACTAAAAATTTCTGAAGACTGATGATATAGCTACAAGATTTAGTGAGCATTGCACATAGGGTATGGAAATCTTTTTCGTTCAGACAAAATGAACAATTATTACTACTAGCAGACTTAGTATTAATAGACTTGACTTGAGTTACCTTACTACCTTTTAGTAACACTGCATTCGAATAGGCTCAACATATTCTTCTATTACTAGAGCAAAATTTCCTATGCCAATAAAATGACTTAAATGACAACATGGTGTACAACTTAAAAATAATTCTGAGAAGGTTCTCCTCAACAATATGTGTACTGTTATAAAAATATTGATTTACAAATTTTATAAGAGTTATATTAACTAGCACACATATATCTTTCTTAAGGTTTGTTTAATGTAACAGCCATTGCAAATATTTTTTCGGATTGTTCTTTTTTTTCAGATATACTTTTATTGTTTTCACTTGATTTAAAACAATACAGGTCATAAGAATGTGTTCAACAATGTTAACAATTGATCAAAACAAAAGTTATTGTTTCTATTTCTACTGTGTATTGTACTTCATATTATGGACTTGTACTATGTATTATTGGAGTTTTTCTCCCCGGCCCTCCACTGAAAACGGGCTCCTTGAGCCCAGTGGACCTCCCCGGTCATCAAACTGGAAATAAAATAAATAAAAAATAAGACTAACAGTATGTTATCTAGAAAGGATACATCTCTTTGAATATTCATTACTTGGTAGTTCTAACTGTAACTTGATTTACTATTTTTAAAACAGTACAAACCTTGTAATTGTATATCCATTATTTAGGCTGACCAACTACTACTACATTTGCACATGTATATTAATACGTTTTAACTAGATACACTATTTACATTATGCTGTCACCTTAGTTTCAAATTAGTACCAAAGCAAAGCAAACACACACTGTGAAGTAACAGAGTCCAAAAAGGAATGGTGCAACAACTGGATATAAAAAAAACACAATTTTATTACTTAACAAAGTTAAGAATTATACCCATTTAGCGCTTTCATCCACATCAATGTAGACTTCATCAGAACACAACAGTCATTCAATTATTCACTTATATACTTCATTTTTAGCACCTTAAAACACAATTAAATAATTAAAATATTATATTCAATTTAAAGTGAACTAGCAACATTGTTTACATAGACATCCCAACAGTTAGCTCAAAGCTAATGCTTAAATGTTCTACTAACTTACTTCCTACTTTTAAAAAACACACATTAACAACCTCTGACTACATGAACTACATTACTACATTAGAAACTAATAAAATACATTATATAAACTATATATTATGTTAAGTGCAAATGTGCAAATGTGCAAAGAAGGAAGCATTATACAAAAATATACCAATATTTGCAAGCAATCTAACTGTTCCATGTACATACATCTAAATTCCTATTTAAAAAAAGAATATGTAATAGAAAAAACAAGTATTCAAACATAACACAACCTTATTATTGCAACTGCAATATGGGTTTAATAGTAATGGATTCATTTAATCCAGGCTCACTTGCCACATCTGTCAAAATTTGCCATTTAATTTCTTTTTGTCCTAAAAGTACTTTGTAATTACTCCCACGTGGTCCAAATCTAACCTGCTCTAAAATAGTAAATTAAAAAAATGAGTGTCTCCTTATTTGTCCACATGTCTATAAAGGGCATTATTACTGTCCTTCCTTTTAATACTATATGTGTGATCATAAATTATTTTCTTAAATTACCTCTCTGTTTTACCTATATAGTAGCTGGGGCAGGTCATGCATTTAGCCATATATATAATATACATGGAGTTACAATTCCCTTGCCTAAAGGTTATCCTGGTTATGTAAACATTTTTCTGGACTATACCCTCATCCTCTAAAATGGCATGACACTGCCCACAGCTACCACATCACCTGGTATGTTTGTTCTGTTCATTCATTACTCTTATTGTATAACCCCTCTCTAAATTTCTCTTGATGTTACCACCCATTTTATAGACAAATGCTGGTGTATCCCCTATTATTTTCCTAATTTCCTTATCCGCCATTAATATGTTCCAATTTTTACATAAAATTTGTTTTATGTTATTCACATAGGGGGGATATTCCAATATGCAGGCCCTATTGTAATGTGCCTCAGTACTGCTTAACTCAATGTCTATATTCTCAGTTAATTCTCTCCCGAGAATGGGAGGACATTTTCCCCCCATTCCCTTATAACATAATCCTTTACATCATCTAAGATGTTACCAGGGTACCCTCTGGAACGAAATAGGGACCTAATAAATTCAATTTCTTCAATCATATCATTATACGTAGATGTCATTCTGGCAGCCCTTATACACTGCCCTTTAAAAATGTTTTTCATCATTTTTCTTGGATGATTACTTTAATATTCTAAATAACTGTTGGAAAAAGTGTTTTTTCCTATAAATACAAGATTTAAATCCATTGGAAGTGTTAGAAATAAACATATCCAAATATGCTATACCATCTGTACTTCTAGAATATGTAAATTTTAAGTAAGTACTAGTGCTGTTTATATAGACCATAAACTCTTTTATAATATTTTGTGGACCTTCCCATAAGATAAAATATTGTCCAAAAACCTAGAATAATGTTGAATGTATTTATAGTAATCACTAAACTGGCCTCCCATTCCAACATAACAAAATTAGTGAACATGGGGGCACAGGCTGGCCACCCCTCTGGTCTGTTGGAAGTTTTCACCTTCAAAAAAGATGTAATTGTGATCAAGTACTATCACCATACGTTCCATAATTAGACAGACATTATCCCATTCCAAATTAGAATATTTTCTTATGCTATTACAAATCCTTCCAACCCCTGTGTTTTGGGTATACACGAAAACAAGTCAATGAAGTCTATGGTAATGAATGTAAGTCCCTCTTTTCATATGCTGGGAGTAAGGCTACCCAAAAAGACCCATGAGTCCTTTATCAAATGTATTATTTTACCATAAATATGTTTTAGCCATTTATTTATGGCTACGCCTAATGGAAAAGTTTTGGAGTGGCTTCCTGAAACAATGGGGCAAAAGGGGGGCTTTTTAATATTCTTATGGACTTTCGGTATTCCAACTATTGTGGCTAAAATAGGGTATTCAACCTTTAAGAAATTATATGTATCAGTGGTAATACGATTGTCCAAAAGGAATTCTTCCAAATACAAATCAATCCGTTTGTATCTAATATTTATTTTGTTAATAGACACTGTTTCATAATTACCAGATTCTTGTAATATTCCATACATTTGAGTAATATAATCTAAAATGTCATATATAACCACCCCTCCACCCTTGTCAGGTTTCATAACCCTTATGTCATGGTGATTTTTAAGCGGTTCCAAAATACATTGTTCCTTTTCTGACAAATTACTGTGCATTTTTGTGTATTTTATATCATTTTGTAATTTGTACACTTCCCTAGTAACCGATCTTTCGTAAAGAGCTATACTGGGGTGGGTGGGTGGTACATAGGTACTTCTTTTCTTCAGCCCTCCTTTGACCAATGGCTGAGATTTGTTATGAAACATTATTGCTAAATTTAATTTTCTAAGATACAACTTGATCTCTGTTGTAGAGTCAACTAAATTGAATCTAGTTTTGGGGATATATTTCATACCCTTATACAGCAAGTTAAAATGATCTTTCTCCACTACTAAATTTGTGTGATTGTAAATCTTAAAATTATCCATACTATTAACTATACCCACTGAAATAATGATTTCAGATGTCTCATCTATATGGGTATCACAACCTACCACTGTCTCTTTTTCTTTCCCCATTTCGTATCCCCATATTGTCCCTGTGTCAAATTGTGCCTGGTTTTTTTTCACTTCCAATCCGTTCTCCAGTTTGGATGTTGTGCTGTTTCCATCTGTTCTGAAAATGTGGACTATTTCCCTTGTGAAATGCTTCAAAATTAAACATTTGGGTCCTATTGGTGTCATATCGTACGTTTTCTTTTACTTTTTTACCCTTCTCCCCCGTCCAGGGGTATACAACATTATTCTTATAATGCTCTACATCCCTCCTTATTTTTTTACACTTTTTTGAATAAATAGCTTGTGCCTTCTTGTCAGCTAAACTGTACTGTTTCATATACAATTTCTCCCATTGTGAGAACAGCAGATCATTAACAATAATGTTATTCCACTTTTCTACTTCTTCCATTAATTTACATAATCTTTCATCATTCTTTTTAATAAGTAGTTTCATGTAGTCAAAACCAAATTGATTAAAAGGCGAAGTAAACTCTAAACATGATTGTTCATCTAAAACAACCCCCACAGGTGCCTTAAAAAAACGCAATCTCATAGGAACAACATTCCAAGAAATACATTTATTTAGATAAGCATTGTCCAGTTTAATGCCTTTAATAGCATTTAGTTTTTTACCAAAAAAATAAATCATATATTTTAAAGTTCCTTCTAAATATTATGCAAACTCCCCTCAGAGAATTGAATTGAAAGTCTTTCTGAAAAAAAATATCCAGTTGTAGGACACTTGTTTTACATTTGGCATTAACTCTAGCACTCAAACTATGATTTACAGTACCTTTGTCCATTACATTGGTGTTTGTTACTGCTGTAGAGTAAGTTTTAATGTTCATAGGGCGTTTGGGTCTTGCCCCTGTCCGATAAAAATCTTCCTCCAAATTGTACAGTGAAAAATCAAACGTGAAGTCCTTATCCGTTAGCCTACCTCTGTTGCCAGAATCAGCTCTCCCCTGCAAAACGACAGTATCCAGGGTTGCAGGCACTCCTAAGCCTACCCCCTGGCCATTAGGCAAATCCATGTCTGAGTGACTTCCTCCTGACATATTCAACGCCTTTTGCGTCAGTTGCGTACATTGTCCCTTAGCTTCTGCCTGAGTAAACAGTTTGATTAAATGTGTAACCTCCTTTTTTAAAATGGAGACTTCTGAATGAAATGAGAATTTTTAAATTTTTTTAATTTGCTATTTTAGTGCAGGTTAGGCTTGGACCACATGGGGGTAATTGCAAGGCACTTTTAGGACAAAAAGAAATTAAATGGCAAATTTTGACAGATGCAGCAAGTGAGCCTGGATTAAATGAATCCATTACTATTAAACCCATATTGCATTTGCAATAATAAGGGTGTGTTATGTTTGAATAAGTGTTTTTTCCAGTACATACTCTTTTTTTAAATATGAATTTAGATGTATGTACATGGAACAATTAGATTGCTTGCAAATATTGGTATATTTTTGTATAATGCTTCCTTCTTTGCACATTTGCACTTAACATATTATATATTTTATATAACGTATTTTATTAGTTTCAAAAAATGTTACAATAATGTAGTTCATGTAGTCAGAGGTTGTTAATGTATGTTTTTTAAAAGTAGGAAATAAATTAGTAGAACATTTAAGCGTTAGCTTTGAGCTAACTGTTGGGATGTCTATGTAAATAATGTGCTAGTTCACTTTAAATCGAATATAATATTTTAATTATTTAATTGGGTTTTAAGGCACCAAAAATGAAGTATATAAGTGAGTAATTGAATGATTGCTGAATTCTGATGAAGTCTACCTTGATGTGGATGAAAGCGCTAAATGAGTATAGTTCTTAACTTTGCTAAGTAATAAAATCGAGTTTTTTTTATATCCAGTTGTTGCACCATTCCTTTTTGGACTCTGTTACTTCACAGCATGTGTTTGCTTTGCTTTGGTACCGTTTCATTGTTTTCATGCTGTTTGTGGATTTATTGTTAGTTTCAAATTACTCCATTTTGGCATTTTACATGATATAGCTTGTAAATCTTCTAAAGGGGGGGTAGTTATTATATGGTCCTTCGTATTACATTCTGAGGCCTGTTTCTTTCATTGTTTACAGTTTACCTTTCTGTTAAAATATCCATTAGTTTTTTCAATATTTCTGGTAGTATATGTGTAATTAATTTGCTTGCTGGTATGTATTCCGTGGCTAAGTTCTTGAAGTCTTCCCATGAAATATTTGACCTGTCCAGCCATTTGTTTTGCTATGTAAAATTGCAGCAGGCCACATAGTGTTATTGTGATGTGTTTTTCTATAAACGTGAGACTATCTGGTATTATATGAAGTATTACTTTTTCCCATGACAGAGATGTCTTTGTGTAGCCTTTTTTTTCCAGCTTGGATCTTAATGAGCACCACAACTTATAAACATTTTTGCAGCTCCAAAAAACATGCAGTGGGTTTGCTACTATTGTGGGGCAAAATGGACAGTATGGTAAGTGAGCGGGATTCATTTTATTTAGTAGGGCAGGTGTACGATAGGCATTATTATAAATCATAATTTGGGTGTATATTAATTTTTTAAAGGGAGTCAATTTCAAGGTGTGTTCTATAGCTGTTATTTTTTGTTTTGTTGTAATGTTGTTCTTTTCTTCCCAGTATTTTACGTATAGAAGTGTGTTCTGGTACTTGATTTTTATTATTAGTTTCTAAGTGTTGGATAACATTTTGGACTTGAGTATTAACATTTTTAGGATTTGTTGTGCAAAGGAGATGTCCTGATCACTTATTTTAAAGTTGGAGGTTATTGAGTTCACTATGAGTAGCATTTGCCTAATTATTATATTATATTTCTTACTTACTTTTAAAGTAAACCTAATGTTGTCCATCAAAAAATGTTTTAGTTGGTAGAAATCCCAAATTGTGCAGTTTTTTTTATTATAGGATTATTATCTAGATTGAACATAGAATTAGCTAGCTTTATGTTTGGGTTAAGGTGGATTGGTTGTAGGAATGTGAGAGTGTCTTTGAGTTGTAGAGAAGTTAATAGTTTCTGGAAGATTTAAATTTTATTTTTAATTAGTAGGTGAATTTTTAATGGTTTAAGGGTTTTATGATTCATAAAGGGAATGGTTTTTGGATTTATGCTTGTTGAGAGTAGGTATTGGTGATAATTTTTTATCCACAGTGGGTGCCATTCTTTGTTTGTTGGATCATAATTTGATATTTGGGTAATATGACTAGCACTTATGATCTCATAATATAGATGGAAGTCTGGTAATCCAAGCCCCCCTTTTTCTTTAGGTAGTGATAATCTGCAATAGCTTATTGTAGTACTTTTAGGAAACCAGATGAACTTTGTTAGCTGAGTTTTCTTTTTCTTAAAAAATGTATATGGTATTTTATTAATAGTGGCCTTTAGTTGGTATAGAATTTTTGGAAGAATATTCATTTTTACTATTGCTGCTTTAGACAGGAAGGATGGTTTAAATGTTTTTCCATCTATTTATGTCATTTACCACATTTGCCCATGTTTTGTTTAGATTATTTAATGTGTCCAATTGAAAGTGAATAAAAAATATGCCCAGGTATTTTAGGGAGTAGTTTACTTTAATTTTTGTCTTCAGAAAGTAAAATTCTTTGTGATTGAGGGAATTTATTGGGAAGATAATAGATTTATTTGTATGTAATTCATGGTTTAATACTCTGGAGAACTTCTCTATAAAGTCTAGGATTTTTTCCTAAATCAGTGTTTGGTAGGTCAAAATATATATTTAGATTATCAGCAAATGCTGTGTATTTTATATGGATTTTGGAAATTTGCATGAGGTGGTGGTATGTTCTCTGAGTTATTTGTAAAAGTATTGCTCCAATGTATATGTTAAACAAATAGGGGGATAGTGGGTATACTTGTCTAGTCCCATTTATGATTTTAATTGGTCTAGATTGTCTTTTATTTATGAAAAGTGTCATGGTTGCATTTCTATATAGAGTCTTAACCATATTAATATATCCCTGTGGTATATTAAACTGTTGTAGTAATTTAAATAGGAAGCTTAGATTCACTCTATCAAAGGCTTCGGATGTGTCTACTGCCATTGCATATCTTGGGCATCTATCCTTAGCTATGAAATGGATTAAGGAGTGTATTGTGAGAGTATTATCCCACACCTGTCTGTAGCTCATAAAGCCCAATTGCTCTGAAGATATTATATAAGGTAGTATTTTCTTAATTCTGTTTGTTAATGTTGTTGATAGTATTTTTATATCTATGTTCATAAGAGCTATAGGTCTATAATAATTAGGGTTTGTGACATCTGAGTTTGCAATAAAAATAGTCTTTGAATTATTTACATAAAGGTCAGTGATCCCAAACTCTATTATATAAATATACACTCTTAATAGTATAGATGTGATTTGTTGATTAAAATCCTTATAAAATTCTGCCACAATGCCATCTGATCCTGGTGCCTTCCATTTTCAGCTTATCTATAGCTACTATAATTTCTTCTACTGTTAAAGGTTTTTTTAGTTTATTGGTTTGTTGTTCATTTAGTAGTGGAAATTTTAAATCCTTAGTAAATTTTTTATATGTCGATTCCTGGGTTTGTATTTGTGGACCATACAGGCTTTGATAAATGTCTTCAATACCCTTTATAATGTCATTGTCTGAGTTTAGGGTTTTATTCTTGTGGATTATTTCCTTTATTTTGGTGGGGGCACTTATAGCAATAATGATTCTTGCTTGCATTTTTGATGGGGCTTGAGCTCACTCCACATATTTGTGTAGTAGTTTTATTTCCACGATAGAATAGTATTGTGTTTGTAGCTCATACAGTTGTTTTTGCAAGTTTATCACTTGTTTCTCTAGATCAATGGACTGTTTCTTTTTGTAGTTCTAGCTCTAGTTCTTTTAGTTTATATTCTATATTACTTATTTTCCTTTGTTTAGCTTTTTATACAGTGATGCGTTTTGTATTAATATTCCTCTAATTACAGATTTGGTTGCTTCCCATTGAACATTGTAGGGTATTTTGGTTGTTGTAATAGTATTGTTTAGGTGATTGAGGGTATTTATAATTTCTTGTGCAAGTTCTTTTTTCCTGATTAGGTTAGGATTTAGTGACCAGCTAGATATGGTATGTGTGGAGTGTTTGTATTTTGCTTCTTTTATTGTAATACCAATTTGTGAGTGCTCAGAGGTGGATCTGGGCTCGGATTTGTATATAATTTCTCATTATTGGCTATGATTTGACAGATTAGGAATATATCTATTCTGAACCACTATTTATGGCATGGTGAAAAGTAAATATATTTACTGACTAGTTTGTCTGATATATGCATTTCAAAAAAATCTATTAGGTTAAAATTGTCTATTAGTTCGGATAATATGTTGGTGACTTGGGATAATTGTATGTTGTTTTTATTTGTTCTATCTTTATCAGGGTTAATAGTCATATTCCAATCCCCTCCTATTATGAGCAGGTGTTTAGGAGATTTCATTAGTAGGTTATATATTTCATATACAAAGCATATTGGGTCTTGCATGGACCATATAAATTTAGAAATAATAGTATTTTTTATATTGTGGATGTGTACATGTAAAGTAGCACTATCTTCTCTTTGGGTCCACATTATGCTTTAGTATTTTACCTTTAAATGTTTTTTTTGTTATTGTTATTGCGGTTCCTTTGGATGATGTGCTCTCCTCTGCTGCTATGATTTGTCGTATCTACTTTTTATTTTTATCTATTTCCCATTGTTCTTTTGTCATATGGGTTTCTTATAAGAAAGATTCCCCTGAATTGGCTTGATAAATTAAGTGCATAACCAGATTTTTCTTTCTTGGGTTTTGCAGGCCTCTTATATTCCATGATTCCACACTTAGCATGTCTTAAGAATTACTTATATTCTTATACATTATCAAGTAAAACAATCCCAACACAGGTGAGGAATCCAAGATATAAGCAGACAAACAAAGTCAGCAACTTGAATGAATTCAGTAGATGTAAAATCCAAACTTCTTTAATAACAAGAGTGTGAGCACTTTCGCAGTGAGACCCACTGCTTCTTCAGAGAAGTTTGGATTTTACGTCTACTGAATTCATTCAAGTTGCTGACTTTGTTTTTCTGCTTATATCTTGGGTTCCTCACCTCTTTTGGGATTTTTTTCTTGACTGTGCTTTGGGTTTTTTGCTCACATTGGATTGCTGCCTTTTTAGTATCTTTCATTTAGTGAGCATGGCAGAAGGTGAAGCATTTTTAACATCTTATGTGGAAAAGAACATATTGAGTTCCGTTGAGAAAGGTTTGAACAGTTGTTTAAACACTTGTTTAATGGGCAGTCTAATCCTTTGCTGGTGGCAGATTTGTGTGATATTAATGCTGGAGCTGCACTGGTTCAACAATTTGATTCAAAGGTACGTGAGCTGAAAGTGAGCTGAAACGGGACATAAAGAATGACTTCTAGCATTTCAAACACCTACAGTGTCAGTGCCATCATTTTGAGGCTTGATTTAATTTGGCGATAGTACCGAAGGGTTATAGGGTGTTAAATATGCCTACATATGGCAACACCTACCCCGATCTGTTGGCTCATTGGCAGTGGATCAGTTTGGAAACTAGCAAAGCATACATAAATCTGTTGATTGATTATTTTAAACCTTGTGAAAATGAGCTCTGTGAGAAGATAAAATGGCAGCAGAATGAGCTGTATGCAGCAGCTGGCGAAGAGTATACTGATGTTTTTCTAAATGAGCTCACAGACAAAATTTCTAGTTATGAACAAAAGTTACTTTCACAGAAAAAGAAGAAACTTGCTAGGGATTTGTCTGATTTTAAGAACCGGAATGTTTTTTCATGGCCCAAAACCCGAGATGGTCCTGAAAATGGACAGTCCAATCCAATGAATGCTTCCAGCAATATAGCGAATCAGCATTTAGCAGTGGAGATAGTGACCTATCCCAGCACATCAGGAAATGTACAGTCTCTGGGTTCAGCAAATTCGGTTTATTCTACACCTCCACAGGACTTGACCTCGGCAGATGGGGTTGTGAATAAGCCATCAGCACAATCTAATGAAGCTGTGGTTTGATGGAAAATTGCTCCCTATGCCCAAGAGAAGGTTTTTCCAACACTGCCCTTGCCATTTCGCACTCAGGGAATGGCCTCCTTCGAGCAGTACCACCAATGGGGTGGAATGAAGTGCAAAGATCTTCCGGGCGCAGGACAGGTATGGACATTGAAAAAGATGCAGGGGTTGAACGACACAAGTTAGTGTGGAACATTTCAAGTTATGTTCTTTCCCCCACTGATTATTTGTTACTGACTAAGGGACTGGGCTTTATAGCATCAGGTAGACTTGACATTAGTAGCTGCCTTACTGAACTAAGGCTGTTTACATGAAACATTGCACTCAAATGGATGTTTAATGACCATTTGACTTCTTTTAGTATTTATTTTAAGAAACCTAGTTGCTTTGTGCCTAATTTACCACACTGTGTTGAGGTTTTTTTACACTTGTGTGAAAAAGAAATATATGACAATTTTGGAAAACAGAATTTGAATGTTCATCAGTCTAACTTAACTAGAATGGAACAAAAGGCCCTTAATGGCCTGACATCTAATGGTAATCTAGTTATCCATCCTACAGACAAGGGTGGGCTGGTAGTTGTAATGTATTCTACATTTTATTTAGACACCATGAGTTCTATATTGGCTGACGATGAGGTTTATAAAGCAGTAGATGCCAATGTTGTAATGCAGATTAAGGATGATATCCTGAATACCTTGAATGAATGTTTATGTATGGGGTTGATTACCAAATCCTTGTATGATTATTTTATAGTAAAACATCCTGTCATTCCCCAGCTACATGGCCTGCCCAAAATTCATAAAAATCCGGACTTTCCTAGTTTTAGACCAATAGTAGCAAGTGGTGGCTGGCTCACTGAGCCAGAGTCCATCTATTTGGATTCCCAACTTAGAATGGTGCTTGAATATTCTCCAGTTGTCTTAAGGGACACTGAGCATTTCCTGCATTACTTATATGGTTTCATGCATAATATTGACATGAATGGTATTGATTTTTTGGTAACTTTGGACATTGTGTCCTTGTTCACATGTATCCCTAATCAGGAGGATATTACCATGGTCAAAGAAGTGCTCCTTAATTCTAATAAATTTTCATCAAGACATGTTGACTTACTATGCATGCTATTAGAAATGGTAGTTGAGAGTGACATCTTTTTCTTTAATGAACAATGTTACTGGCAAGTTTCTGGTGTGGCGATGGGGAGGAGCTGCACCAACTCGTATGCAAACTTAGTCATGGTCTATTGGGAGCAACAGTTTATGACAGCATCCTATGGTAACCATGTATGGCTTTACTGTCAGTTTGTAGATGATCTTTTTGTTGCATGGCATGGTGATGAGTTGGAGTTAAGACAATTTTTGGACATAGACAGTTTAAGCAGTGGGTTTCTTCAGTTTACCACAAATCGCTCCTCTTGCTCAATTAATTATCTCAATATAGTTATCTATTGGAAGGGTAATGTCTTCAGCACGAAGCTTTATAGAAAGGAATGTTATGTTCCATCTTATTTGCATAGGGATATTATGCATCCCCAGCATGTGTTTCCTAATATTTTGACTGGTCAGGCTATGTGTGAATCATGCTTAACTTGTGAGGATAGTGATGTTAAGTGTGAGATGGAACAGCTTAAAGTAGCTTTTAAGTTTAGGGGATATAAGGAGCATGAGATCCGTAGGGCCCATAATAAAGTATTAAATGAGTGTTATGGTCGTGGTCTGAAGAAGCAGTGGGTCTGACTGCGAAAGTGCTCTTTTGTTATTAAAAAAGTTTGGATTTTACAACGTCTACTGAATTCATTCAAGTTGCTGATTTGTTTGTCTGCCTATATCTTGGATTCCTCATCTCTTTTGGGATTTTTTGCTTGACTGTGCTTTGGGTTTTTTGCTCACATTGGACTGGTGTCTTTTTGGTTCTTATACATTATATGTATTTTGGCTTGTATGGACCTTTGTACAGATTTGCGTTTTACTTGAAATTTGAACAGTAACATATACATTAAGGTGACATCATACTCTTTCAGTAACCCCCCCCCCCGTGCCTAACCACATACATTCCCCTACTTGAAAGAGACAGACAAACATATGTAAATTTTAGCCTAACTAGTATAATAATAAGTTTGTATTCAATACCTAACCAGAAACAAAGTATGATACAATCAACTTTTGATGATCCAAAATATATCCGGCTACTAGCTAACGTTCACACTTCACAAACACCCTACCTAAGTGTAGTAGATTAACTTGAGAGTATTTCTAACTGTATGAGGGTTAGGTTTAAAGCCAATCATATTTCAGGTGTTAGTGTAGTTGTCAGTTCTTAATGTTTAGGAGTTAACTTGCAAAAATGTATAGTTCTTACTACATAACCACTTATCATGCATATACTATAAAGAATTCTTACTGTCATAGGGGCATTCATACATAGGGTAGCAGAATGTATTTTCATATTTTATGCTTTCCTAACTGGTATGATTATAGGTTCATAGGTTCATAGGTAGGTACTAGGCTATCGGCCTAAGGGCCTACGTAAGCCTAGCCAGCAAGGTTCCATGGCTTACACCACCCAAGAAAGTTATTTTCCTGTGCCACTGGTGAGCAGAGACACAGAAGTGATCCCTGGGGTGTATTTCCTATTTCCCATCCACTCATCAAGATTTTTCTTGAAGAGTGCTAATGAAGAACTTTAGTTGACATAGATGGGTAGCTTGTTCCAGAGTATAGGAAGTCTCTGGGACAGGAATCTATCCCTCCAGCATGTCCTGTTTATTGTGGTAACAAGGTTTAGGTCCCTAGAGTGTGTAGCTCGGAGGGATTGGGATTTCTTTAGGTGTAGCATGTCCAACAGCTCTGGGTTTAACACCGTTTTATATGTTAGGCAGAGATCGGAGTAAGCAATATGCTACGGAGTAAAGCTGGAGTTTTTTGAGGTGGTCAGTGTAGGGTATTTGTTTGAAGCCAGTAATCCTCTTTCTGAGGTACTTCTGTGGCCTTTCCAGCTGCTACAGATGTCTTGTGAGGTACATTCCAAAAGGGGCATTGTACTCTATAATGGGTCTAATGAGTGACGAGTAGAGGGAAACAATGACCTCTTTTTTCCTGGATGAGAACCCTTTTATGATGAGGTGTGCCATGTAGAAGAACTTCCTGACTACTGTGGTGATGTGACTATCAAAGGAGAGACTACTGTCCACCTGGTTCCCAAGGTCTCTTATCAAGCATTCGGTGTTAAATAGATTGCTGCCTTTGTGGTAGTTAATGGGTACAGAGTTTTTACCAAAGGGGATGACACTGCATTTTTTGGCACTGAGCTTGAGGCCATGGCTCTGACACTAGGCATCTGTTTCAGTGAGGCCCTTCTGCAGGATGTCCACATCATTTGGAGACTTGACTATGGCTCCTAGTTTGCAGTCATCTGTATTAGCAATATAAAGTTTTTCCCTCTGCATTTCTTAATGATAATTTAAAGAGAGTGTTGGCTAGAACATTAAGTATTCCTTGCTATCCAACTGTTGTATAATATTACTCTTTTGTATCTAATTACGCCACTTCCACCTCCTTGTTTGTTTAACAGACTTAACTTATACTTAGTACAATGCATAGTTCTAAAAGTCCACAGGTATGCATCATATTTAATAAATCAAATATATAGTAAAGCCATTCTTGCAAAGGATTCTTTCTTCTTTTCTGAGGGACAGCAAAAAGAAGAAATATAAGTGATAAAACACTTTGTTTAAAAGCCCTTGTCCTTCACAAAATAACAGTACTGTGTAGTTTAAGCACTTTCTCTAAATGTGTTTTATAGTTATCTGCCTAGCTTTAACTGCAGACATCTCTCAGCAGACTTGCGAATATTCTACACAGTTTCTCTTAACACTGTCATTTTTTTTTCTTTTATGTTCCAGTTTAGTACCTGTTCTTTAACATTGTGGTCGATTCATGAGTGTCCTTTCAGTCCATTTTGAGGTCAATATGCTTCTGTCCTTTGTGCTTTCTGCTTTTTATGGGCTCCAATCCTTTTGGAGCTGTATTTGATTGTGATCCATAGCAAACAGTGGGTTTGAGGCTCTTGGGCTACCGTAGCTAGTGGTCTGACCTTTAAACTCATGCAGACCTAGTTGCATCGAGAGGAAGTGTTGGTAAGGTTACAGGTCAGAGTTGATTGTGCGACTTCCTGCTCTGGGGAAACTTTAGAATGTTAGAACGGTACTGGAGTCATTCGGGATTAACAGGTAATTAATTATTTAATTATCTTATACCTTTTATATTGTTGAAGGTTACGTGAGAGGTTGAGCTGGCAGATTGATGTGCATTATTTTGATTTAGTGTTCAGTTGTAAATAGCTTTTGTTTCTTTGCTAGGTATCTCATTAAAAGCTTGTTGAAAGGCAGCCTTAGCATCTTTGGTATTATTTATCAGATATCAGTTTCTGTTGCGTTGGAAAGCAAGTGTTGCTGGATATTTCATTTAGAACTTGATTTTTTTTTATTTAGCAAATATGCCCAGTATGGTGAGAGTGCTTGTCTTTGTTGTTTTATGGGTAAAGGCAGGTATTGGGCTATAGTTAATTTATGTCTTTTCCAGGTTATTGACTTTTTGTTTTTTGCTGCTTGTATGATTAAGTGAGCATGTGAGGCATTCATGATTCTTACATAAACTTGTCTTGGTGCTTCCATTATTTGCGATATCCTCAATACACGGTGAATTCTTTCGATGGTTGTTGGGCCAGTTCACTGTTTTCTAGGAGTAGATCAAACATTTCTTTAGCTATTGAAGGTAAGTGTGTTTGCTGAAATTTTTCTGGGGTGCCTCTGATTAGTACATTATTTCGTCTTGATCTGGCATCTAGGTCTATTAGCTTCTGCTCGATTTGTTTCACTGAGTTTTCTGTACTAGTAGTGGCCTTCTGAATCTCTTCTATTTTTATCTCATTGCTTAGGGTTTTAGCTTTGTTTTTTTCCAGCCGAGTCAGGATTTGTTCCAGGTTATTTCTGAACAAAGGTAATTTTGTAAAGAAAGTTTGAATTCTTCCTGGAGCGGCATTAAGGTAGCTTTGAGTTCTTCCAAGAAGAAGGCCTGTTCCATTTTGGATTTCTGGGTTTGTTTTGGTGTGTCTGCTTGTTGTTTTGTAGGTTTCTGTCTTTTTGTACATACCTCCTTTTCTGGTGATGCTAACAGCGATAATCTGTTTTTTCTTGTTTGGGCTTCCATTAGATCCATTAGTTTTGTCTTTAGCGTTGATCTACTTTCTGTTTTTTTGTAGAGTAATGCTTTACTGGCTGGCAAGGCATGTTAACATGTGCTGAAATCTTTGTGCAGCAGCCTTTTCAAAATTCCAATAGTAAGTGTTCAGTAAGTGAATTTTTTACAATATAATTGCTTTTTTTTATTTATTTTTTTTTTTAGTATTTATTTTGGTTGTGAAATTAGCTTATTTGGAGGTTCTTTTTGAGGCAGTGGCCATCTGATTGGGTTAGATTACTGTTTACTCTTAGGAGCTGTCTGAAATACGTTGTCTCTAGCTGGCGACCATCTTGGAATCTGGTTTGTTCTTCTTTTGAATATCAATATGTAGTATTAATGTGTTAAATCTATATAAATATCTTAAAAATGAGAAGGTCTTAGCACTGATTCATTAAATGCAATAATCTTTGGTTGGATTTTTGAAAAATATGAAATCTCTCTTAAGATTAAAATACACAAAACTTCATATCTTAAGCAGCAGAAATCCTCAATGTCAAGTCACACTAAAAGTCTCTAGTGTGACAGTAATCATATTACAAGAACAAAGACAATCCCCCAAATACAGGAACAGAAAATATCTTTCCTGGATTTAATAATTAGGGCCCTAGCACGTTTTTTCCAACTATGAATGAATGAATGAATGAATGAATGAATGAATGAATGAATGAATGAATGAATAAATAAATGTTTTCTTTATCTCTTTGGCTTTACTATGACCTTTCAGGGTTTTTTTCCCACTTGCTGTTACTTAACCCAATTACTACATTTAAAATATCCTTTTAAAAACAGGCTGGTTCTTATAGATTATTCCTCCAAATTAATTAGAGTCTTTAATGCCTTTGCAGTAATAGTGTCATTCACGGCAACAACTTATATAGGTGGACTATCTTTGGTCTAAATGGTCTTCGTTCAACATCTGTGTAGTTAACCAAATATGGTTGATAAAACAAACGAATGAGTGGTGTGGGATATAACAATCATCTAGGATACAAAAAAGTCCTTTCCCTAATATTGCATGATCTCATATTTAGTTTATATAATTAGCAGTGGTGTTTGCGGTACAGGGAGGCTTGCCCCCTGCAAAAAAGTCAGTGTGATTTGTTGTTATTGTTGTTTTAAATATTGCATGTGCAAAGGTTGTTTCTCAGTATATGCACAGTGGCATGGTGACTTTGTCTTTGTTGATGTTTTGCCGTCAATGATGGAAAACCATTTCCAGAGAATGGGGATTTTCAAAGATACATATGTCATGCATAAACTTCTAAGGACAATAACTCTTAGAACTTACCACTTCATTATGGCAACAGTAAAGCACAGAGTAATCTCACAGTCTATGTATTCCTATTTAAGTCACAAGGAGAGTTTAAATCCAAAGATCTAGTAGCAATGCTGCTGATCATTTGTCAGATATGCAAAAGGTCCATCAGAGCAGGATCCAAGAATGCTTTGTAAGCCGGGCATAAATTGCCTCTTAAAAGTCTGTAGAAAAGGGTTTAGAGACAGGGCGTTGAGGTGATTTACATAGAACCTTGTGATTACACCCTGTATTCTTTTTGTGAGCAATCACTGTAGACATTGCAATTGTTGCATGTGCCTGGCCAGGTACATACTGAAGGCTGTTATACTCATTGATGGTTTTAGTGAGGGCTGAGTACAGTGGTTTGATGACTTCCCTGGACCTAGATGCCATGCCCTTACTTATAAGCTGAATGTCATAGAATTATTATTTTTTTTTACAAGCTCAGACACATGTTGGTCAACAGCCAGGTTACTATCTAGAATCAAATCAAATGCCTTAGTTAGGTCAAGTTAGGCAGAATGCACCATTTTGCCTTCACCTCATCCATTGCCTTGATCACCTTCTTAAAGAAGTCCCCCAAGTTCAGTAGGCAGGGTCTGGCTTTGATGAAAGCAAACTGGGTTGGGTCCAATGTCTAAAGGTTTCCTATGTTAATCATTTTCATGATAATTTTTTCCATAGCTTTGCAAATGAGATTAGTCAGACTAATGGATCTGTAGTAACTGGGATTCATTGATTTTCTACCTTTGTGCAGAGGGGGATCTTTTGCAATCTCTCATTTATGTGTTATGGAAGATATGATGAATAGTGCACTAGTGGCCTTGATAGGTCATATTTAAGACTATTTAGAAAGATTTCTGGGATATTATTGGGGCCCTCTGAAGCTGTATTATTAGTGTTAAAGTGTGCATCAAAAACCTCATCACTACTGATAAATGGAGGGATTATGTTAGATGGCATTTCCTGGGGTAGGGGTAGCTAAGGTGGAGAGGGGGTAAAGTTGGAGCTGAATTTGTCAGTCAGAAGATTTGCTACATCTCCCAGGACTGTGAATATGGCTCCATCTATCAGAAGTTCAACTCACTGCTGTGTGCTGTCTCTGAGGTTTTTGACAAAGCTGAAGAAGGACTAATGAATGTCTTTGACCTAGGACACTATCTTTACCTCAAAAATTATTATGATGGACTTAATTAATACTGTTAGTTTTCTATTCAGTTTGATGAGAATGTTTTTATCTTTTTTTATGTTATACTTCCTAATTTTAGTTAGTTTTCTATTCAGTTTGATGAGAATGTTTTTATCTTTTTTGATGTTATACTTCCTAATTTTAGCTATGACTTTTTTTTCTTTCTTTTCTTGTCTTTTCTTTACTTTCCACTCTACATAAAGCAAAGTACTTCTCTTTCTCTATTCAAACATATTTTGGATCAATGGATGGGAAATAAATTAAATAGCATGTCCCTCATGGATTGGGACAATAAGGAAATGCCACAGCATTTTCCAGCCCTCCCCCCCCGAGTTTCTTATATGCAAAATATGTGGGCTAAAAATTACAATAGGAATATAAGGCTTCATATGATCCTCATAGATCAATAGTCTAGTAAGTACCTATGAACGTATGAACATCAAGCAGTGTTTCTACAGATATACAGATATATATATATATATATATAGATATTAGTTAATAATTAGAGATTAATTTTAAAGACCTGACACAGTTTGCTATGAAGATGGGCTAAAGATAACCAGTGATTTATTTTCGACTAGGTGGATATCCAATGTATTCCCCCCACACACACAGTATATGTTTTCCTTTTTAATTGCACAGTCTTTTCACAGTTTGCAAACTATTAGTTAAATGTTTAACAACTGGAAACAGCTTCAATATTTTTTTACATGTACCAACACTCAGATTTTAACAGCAGCTGTTAATATATGCATAATCATCACTGCATTTTTCAGCTTGCTTCCAACACATTTCACAATTTCCGTAAGTTATAATACTATATACTTGTTTAAGCTATTTAATTTACAAATCCTTTCGTAATGCATTGCTTTGCTTGAGCAGCAATAATAAGGCTTAATAAGTTCTCTAGTATACATTGTAATTTTCCTATTACCCATAGAACAATTTCAGAAAACTCACTTCCCTTTATGTACCCTCAAAAGGACCATACTTAGTACCTCATTACACCTCTCTCTCCAATGTGTCTACCATGCATTTGCATAATTTTATACAAACAAATTTTTTTATTGTTGGCCTATTGAACTATATCAATGTAAAATTGTTACTTAGCTTCTTTTTAATGCAACTTTAACTTTATGCATGTAACCCAACATATGTGAATCATTTTGCTATAACTGCTATTGTATCAATATTGCTTAAAATTGTACTTGTTTTAAAATGTACTACTGGAACTTTTCTCCTCGGGTCTCCACTGAAAATGGGCCACAAGCCCAGTTGGACAAACCCGGTTAACAAATGCCAATAAATAAATAAATATAAAATATTTCTTTTTGTAACAATATTTAAAACTACACTGCAAAACATGTAGGATAACCTTTACTACTGCTTTGGTAACACACTTCCATCTTTTGCCAACAAGCAGACAAATAATAAGAACAAAATGTTTTACCTCTGAGGTATACACAGTAGTGACTTAGCACATAATCAGCTTCACTGATGCACAGATTGTCACACCTTGCCAGTTACCTTGCCAGTTAACTGCAGACTTAGCTTACATCTCTGAGCAAATTTCTGCAGTAAAATTTCATTCCCTTTGCTTTGGTAAATACTGTTAACAGATATAATTAACTTTGCATTATTCTCAAGAAACTTCTGTAGCAAAATGTCATTATCCCTGTTCCAGTGCATACTTTGAACAGCTACAACCCCCTTTTCTTGTAAGAATAATGTCATAAAACAAAATTCTGCTCACATTCTCAACCAACGTGAAAAAGAATTTTGTAGTTAGCTTCTCTAGAAAATTAACTCAAACAGCATATGTTTCCACCAGTAAGAAAATTATTAGTTTCATCTAGCATGCATCTCTACCATTGCTGCATTTCAGTAAATTCTTTTAGGGATGAAAACACTGATGGTAAGGGTAAAATAAAAGAGATGATATTTTGTTAGTGTTACACAAAAAAACTGAAGAAATAACAAAACCAAATAAATAATAAACCACGTCGAATCAAAGGTACACCACAGTATAAAAGGTTTAATTAAGTGCTTATTGTCTTACTCACTGGTAGGACTTCTTCAGATAAAACCAAAACACATTATCCTCCAAGTTAAATATGCAACAGGAATTAAAAAAGTCACATGATATACTAATGACAATTAGTCAATTAAGTACATCAAAGTAAGTGAGTAAAACACTAAACTTGTATAAAACTCAAAAATACAATAAATGAAAGACTGACGCAGTCAGCATGGTAGGGAGATGCAAGTCCTTCATCAGATGTAATTGGGTACTGGGAAAGAAAACTGAACCTTCAATGCCAAGGTCAATATATTTTTTCCTTGGTATAATGAGGGGGAACCTTTAATAACCTTATTTGGGTATCTGAAAGAGTGGTAAACAATATTAAATTAACCAGGGGCAATGAATGAAGTATTTAACACCTATGTTTATAAGTAAGCCAATTTTTGCTGTGTCAACAATGAATCATAGATTTTTTGGATAATAATTAAGTTAAGCAGTATGTATTTGTATATTTTAAACTAACTCCTGAAGATTACAGATGACTATTTCAAAGCTGGCTAAAGTAAGGTCTTTTCTTGTTTTCTCAGTTTTGTAGTTTTCACTAATTGGCAGCAATGTACCTTAAAGATGGAGAAGAAGGGAAATGATGCTAGAAAGTCACACCCCCTCCCCAGCCACATTAGAGAAATACTGTGTGCATGTGTGTGAATAATAATTTTAGTCAAGTTCCAGTTACTATTGGTAAGATTGCACTGGATGGTGCAGGGCTTAGTCTAACGTGGGTGAAATCATGGAAAGCAGGTACTGGCTATTATTCAAAGTAAAAGTGATCATTTACAGTACAGCCTTAAGGCCAATTGTCCTTTATATTTTATAAGTTACAATCCATGGGAGTCAAACCATGTAGTGCAGTTTCCTTGCCTCACACAAATACCGATACCAGTAGTGCAGGAGTTAAAGCCAGAGACCTCTGTTCATCAGAAGTTAAAACCAGTGATCCTTGTCCATCACTGCAACTACATTTGGAAAGGATTCTCAGGCATGGTGGAAGAAAATAGAATCCAGGTTAATAGAGCTAGGAGAAGATGGCAAGTGACAAATATTTCAAGATAAAGCACTTCATATAACATGCACCAATACATGGAGAGAAGAAAAGAAAACTCAGGAAGAAGAAATTAAAACACTGGGCAATAATCATATCAAATGCATCAAGACTATGAAGGTGGAGACAGATTGGACCATAAGGGAGCATACCAATAGTATTTAGGAATCACTGGAAGTGATGTGAAAGGACAGACTGGATGGGGATATATCAGCTAGGCCAGAGTGGACATAAAGGAACAGGAAGGAAAGGTGAATCATACTGGATGGAGAAGGCATAACTAAATTTAGTCAGGTGTTATAACAGCAATATGGAGGGAGTCTCCCAAAGCAGGAAGGGCAATAGAAAAACATATGGACATGGGCAGGAAGGAGAGTGTTAAAAAAAAAGGATTCAATCAGTTCTAAAAAATCATAGATGGAGTGCAAAGTTATGGAAAATCTTGCTAAAGATGTGAAAGATGTCAAAAAAAAAAAAGATGGAAAGGTGGATGCTCATGCAGGTCTTGTGAGAAGATGAAGAAAAGTAATAAAATCCCAGAAAGAAAAATGTAAAGAAGACTGGTTCAACAAAGATATACAATAGCCAAATGTGTATAGGTGATACTGATGTATGTAGAGCATTGCAGAGGACATATAACTGAAACTGTTTGATCACCTCTGAGACCAACAGTCTAGAATAATACATAGAGTATGGGACACATAATATAACAGATGTGAAATAAAGATCAGTGGGGGAGGTGCTGGAGATGTGAATAAAGTGCAGGGATAATGCAAATGGTTTTGCAGCTATAAATGGACAAAGAAATGTGAGGTGATGTAACCAATGGATGGGAAAGACTTTGAAAATAAAATGCAAAAACAGATGGGAGCTCTACTTGTTTGGCTTGAATTCCAGGAAGAAGACCGATAAGGTACACAATAAAGCTGTATATTCTGATTCTAGATCAAAGAAGTGGAATTCATAGGTTCATAGGTTCATAGGTTCATACTAGGCTATCTGCCCAAGGGCATTTATAAGCCTAGCCCATAGTTATTTGGCTTTTGCTCTGTCAAGTGACACTGAAGATCCATTGGTCAAGATTCCTCTTGTACAAGGCCATGTACCGGGATTTTGTTCCACAGCATAGGGTGTCTCTGGGTGATGAATCTGTCCCTCCAGCATGTTCTATTAATAACCGTGTCAAGGTTTAAGTCTCTTGTGGTTCTGAGGGATCTAGATTTTTGAGGTGAAGCATATTCATCAAATCAGGGTTTGACATGGCCTTATATGTCAGGCACAGGTCACCTCTGAGCAAGCGGTATGAGACTGAATAGAGCTGGAGTTCTTCAGCATAAGACATATTTTGAGACCCTTTATCCTTTTGGTGAGGAACTTCCTTTCCAGCTGCTGCAGGTGTCTGGTCAGATACATTCCGAATGGGGCATTGTACTCAATCATAGGTCTAATGAGTGATGAGTACAGGGTGACCTCCTTGATCTAGATGTGAATCCCTTCATGATCAGGTGGGCAATGTAGAAGGTTTTCCTAACTACTTTAGCAACATGAGTGTCAAGCTACTGTCAACTTGGGTCCCCAGATCCCTGATGACTTCTTCTGTGCTCAGTGGATTGCCACCTATATGGTAGCTAGGGTAACCTTGTTTTTATGACTATACATTTCTTGGCATTTAACTTTAGGCCATGGCTCTGGCACCAGTTTTCCGTTTCTGTGAGGCCCTTCTGAAGGATATCTGTGTCAGATGTAGTTTGCAGTCATCTGCAAACTTTGTCAGCCATAACCCTCCTGTGTTTGCTTGTACTTCAGAAAAGTAGATGCCGAACAAGAGTGGACCCAGGACTGAGCCCTGTGGGACACCACTTGTGACAGGCTTTGAGTCTGACATGGCTCCAGCAACTCTGACCCTGTGGGTTCTGTCACTTAGCCAGTTTGCAACCCATCTTGTGATGTATGGGTTTACATTCAAGCTGATGAGTTTTTGATGATACCTGAGAAGGCCTTTGCCAGGTCAAGGTAGGCTGTATGGACTGCCTTTCCCTCATCAATGGCCTTGGTGACTGTCTCAAAAAGTCAACCAAGTTTAAAAGGCATGATCTGCCTTTGACAAAGCCAAACTGGGTTGGATCCAAAGTCTGCAAGTTCCCTATGTCTTTATTTATGAGTTCCATTATGATCCTCTCCATGGCTTTGCAGATAAGGCTTGTCAAGCTGATGGGACGGTAATTTCCAGGGTCAGTGGAGGCACCGCCTTGTGAAGTGGGACCACAGTCGCATCCTGAGGTGAGGCTAAGATTAAACAGCTGTCCTAACTGCGGGTTTAATTCCTCATTGAGTTTATGGAGCACAACACCATCCGTCCCATGGATGCTGTGTTTTGCTTTGGAGAGAGCAGTTCTCACCTGGAGATGTTTGGGGCTACAATCCTCTGGTATAGATATCTCTCCTTTGGAGAAGTTTGCACTGAACCTGTCAGCCAGTATGTTGGCAATGTGTGTAGGTTCAGTAATCTTCACATCATTTTGAACTAATTCTGAGCATATCTGGGAGTTTCCTAGGTTTCTAACATAGCTAAAGAAGGCCTTATGATTGTCTTTTGAATCCTTGGTGATTTTTCTCTCAAAATTTGCCTTGCATGATTTTATGAGAGCTCTTAGTTTTTACTTATAATGATCAAAGGTGTCTTACCTTTCAAGGATTTTGCTCTATCTTGTAGTTGTACAGCTTGTTTATGGCTGGGGTCCACCAGACTGGGTACAAAGAGTCTTAGTTTTGTTTGGGATTGCCTCATCCATGCAGGCCTGTAGGTGCTGGTAGAAGGCATTTGTAAGTGATTCAGCGGTTTGAGTAATGTTTACCACTGGCTCAGGGGCCTTAAAGGAGATCATTAGTTTATGATCTGATCTCACCAGTGAGGATGATGAGATCAAGTATGTTTTCTCCTCTTGTGGGGATGGTGACTAGTTGTTCCATGGCATTTGAGTTTATGAACTCCAGGAACCTTCTATATTAGGGTAGTTGAAGTCACCTAGTATGATGGTGTTTGGAGATACATTTATCCCTCCATTGTTTTCAGGAAGGCCATGTGAGGTTCCTGAGTTTGAGAGGGTGGCCTGTAACATGCACCTGGATGGTCTCAAAGCATGATATGAGGTGAAACCTGCTAGTGCTGGGGTGCTCTCAGGAGCCTTGAACCAGGTTTCTGTCACAGCACAGACATCGATGTTCTCCATACTGAGAAGGGGCATCTTGAGATTGAGACTTCTGGCATTGAGCAGCATTACCCTTAGTTTTGTGTTCTAGGGTGGTAGGTTTAGAATTTGAGCCTTGCCTAAAAAGGCACTATGGGGTGGCTGTCCAGCATGTCATCCCAGGCAGACAGACATTGGATCCCCTTTGAATGACACCAGAATTTAAGCCAATTATTAAAGCTGATCATCTTATCACTGTATTGTGGCATCATTCTAGGTGAAGGTAGGATACTGCTCAAGGTCAGGGTCATACCTGCCTGGGCTACATAATCAGAGGTGACCTTCTCCTTACTCAGTCTTGTGGTGTGTCTGACTATGGAGTCACCTATGACAAGTATGTTTGGTGTTGTATTTGCTGATTTTGTTGTTTATGTGTTGTTTGTGTGGTCTGCTGTTTAGTCTTAATGTGTTTATGTGTTTGATTCAGTGGTGTGGTTGAGTTATGTGAGACTGGTATTGTGGTGTGTTCTCCTCCTGCCTGGTCTTGCCAGTCCCGAGTTGAGAGAGCTCAGCCTCCAGTCTGGCTAAATAGCTGCATCTCTCACAAGTGTTAGTGTTACATGGGAGGAGGAGATGGTTGTCAGATTCACCAAATGGGCAGGAGAGGATGCCAGCATCTGACCACATGCTAGAAAGAATTATGAGTTGGTATGAGACAGAAATTTGTATAATATAGGAGAATGCTTATAAGATAAGGGATATGCTTATAAGACAAGTGCTGAGCTTTTTGAGAAGAAAAAGCTATTTGGAACAAGTGCTGCACTTTTTAGTGTAGGTGTAAACTGTTTAGGTTCCTAACAGAGCAGTTCTAAGGGAAAAATTAATAACTCAAACTCTGGAAGAAGGCAGCAGAAGTCTGCAAGATGAATATAAAATCAACAAACATTAGGATGTTTAGGAATGTCATGGAGAAAATAAGATGCGAGAAGGATTCAAAACACTAAAATGACTGTAAGATGAAGGACACTGCTGAAGATGGAAAGTGAGAAATAAATGCTGGACAAGATTATGCATGGGAAATAAATAGGAGCAGGTACTCTGAACAATGTATAGGTGCATAGATTCATATGTATATATTAGGCTAATGACCTCCACGGCCTGTATAAGTCTAGCTGTGCAATCTAACTCAGTTGTGTTCCTGTGCATCATGGGTATTTATTAGGAGGAGGTGTGTTAGGAAGTTTCTGGAGGTCATATTAGTAGTTAAGCTAGTTTGGGCATTACTGCCAGTCTCCATCTATAATAGACATAAAGGCTGGACACAGGGTGAATTTCCAATTTCCCATCAATTGGTCAAGGTTATGCTTAAATAGGGTTACAGATGGACTCTGCTACACATGGATAGGAAGACTGTTCCAGAGCAAGGGGATCTTCCAAGACACATATCTGTCATGCCAACATGTCTTATTTAAATCATAAGTAACATTTAAATCCTTGGATTTAGTGGTTCTGATGACATTCCTTTTGCAGATGTGCAAATGTTCCATCAGAGCTGGATCTGAGGATGCCTTGTATGCCAGGCATAGATTGCATCTCACCAATCAGTAGGAGACAGAGATTTAAGGTGATCCATATACAACAGTGTGTTTATACCCTAGATTCTCCTAGTAAGAAACCTTTATGGTGATTTCAACTGTTGCATATGTCAGGTCAGGTACTTGATGAAGGGGACATTATAGTCAAGTGTGCCTCTGATAAGGGCTGAATAAAGTGACAGTATGACTTCCTGGAGCTGGATGCCTCACCTTTGCTTATAAGCTAGACAACATAGAATAATTTTCTTATTATCTTGGCCACATGTTGGTCAAAGGCCAGATTACTGTCTACATATGTTCCCAGATCCCTGACTATAGTGTCAAGTCTTAGGGAAATCTTATCGATGGAGTAATGAGCCTTGGTGGCAGTTTTCCCAAAAGGTGCTATTGAGAATTTATACATCTGAGCCATTAACAAGACATTGTTTATATTGTCATAAAGTACTCAGGCAGAGCAATATTTCAGTGCCTTCCACACATTTAGACTATCAGCTGCACAGACAGAGACAAAAGATGGAGGGGTCTTAATCTATATTAACAAAAAGCATAACTCTATGTTGGATAAACAGGAAGATGCACTGGAATTTATCCACATGCAACTCTACACAGACAACGTCGCATACCATACCCTAGCAAGTTATAGATCACCTTCTATGTCCATAGATTCCTATAACTCATACATAGACCTACTGGAGGGAATCACCATTAAACCAAATACCCTATTCATGGGAGACTTTAAATAACCATCTTTAGACTGGGAAACATACTCTGCTTCCTACTTGCAGGCACAATAATTCCTTGACTTTATTAACAGAAAATTCTTTGACTAGATAGTGTGCACACAAAATAGAGCTTGAAACATACTAGATGTGGTACTCACCAGTATGGGAGAGCACTGCACCACCCCACCCTCCCCTCCTTCCCCAGTGTCATGTACTTACTGGTGAGGTCAGACAACAAAGCTTTCACCTTCAAAACAAAAATAAACTTGGTAACCCCAGAAAATCCTGTAACAGTTCTAAACTACTCTAAAGCAAACTGCACAATATTAAGGGATAGTATATAAAAATGCAATGCCGCTCTCAACTCAGTTCAAAGCAACCTATGCAAAATTGCTCACAGAGATCCCATGCAACCATGTAAATCACTACATAGAGGCTGCTGTACCTACTAGAAGTAAGCCTAAAACAAACTGTAAAACCAAATTACACTGGTGGAATCCTAACCCTAATAGGACATATAACAAAAGGAAAAAAGTCATGGCTAAAATCAGGAAGAGCTACTCTCATAATTATTGGAGCTCTCTAATTAAACTTAAGAAAAAAGAGGGCTAAATAAGTCCAACAAGGCCAACTACAAGGTCAAGATAGCCTCACAGGATAAAGACAACTGCAAGGCCTTCTACAACTATGTCCAAAATCTCAAAGGCAGCACACATTAGTGTGCTGGACTGGTGGTCAATGGAGCCACATTCACTGAGCTAAGCGACATAGTGAATTTACTGATGGACAAATTCAGCTTAAACTTCATCCCCCACTCCCCCTTGCCTCTATAAATTACCTACTAGCATACCCCCAGGGTCTATATTAAATCAGCAAATGCTTAAACAAGTGAACACTGATTTATTGACCCTCTTTAAGCGAAAGCTGAAAATCCTGAACACTTGGAACAGCAATGTTTTTCCAAGGGAAAAAACATCGCTGGGCCATTTTTGTGATTTTGCCATTTCCTCCACTGTGGTGCAATCTCAGAGTTGGTATATTTAAGTAAGGGCAGTGTGGGGAGGCAAGGGTCCCCACTTTATTTACTGTTATAAAGTTTATTTATTTATTTATTTATTTTTTTTTTTTTTTTTTGTGGAACAGCGATTTTTTTCCCTGGGAAAAAAATCCCAGTTTTGAGTGTTTGGGATTTTAAGCTTTCACTTAAAGAGGGCCAATAAATCAGTGTTCACTTTTTAAGCATTCACTGATTTAACATAGACCCTATCCCCCAGCTCTTAACTGGGAGCAGGTCCTGGTGGTGCTTATTAATGCCAAAAACACAGCCTCAATGGACCATGACAACATCCCGGGATGCCTGCAAATAGGCTTTATACCATGGGAATAGAGGACTGCAATAGTTATTACACTTGCAAAGGTAAACCAACAACTGACCCCAGAAACTACAGACCTATTAGTCTGACTAGCCTAATATGCAAAGCCATGGAATGGATTATCATCTAAATGATCAATTAAGACATAGGCATACTTCAGACACTGGACCCAACCCAGTCTGGCTTTGTCATGGGGAAATCATGTCTACTAAACCTGGTGGACTTCTTTGAGAAGGTCACCAAGACAATGGTTTAGGGGGAAACTATGCATACCTCCTACTTGGACATGGCTAAGGCATTTGATATAATACCCCAGTATAATTGACAAACTGATAGAACTGGGCATATAACCCTACATAACAGACAGGCTTTCCAGACTGTACTCATGAAGTCAGAAATGATAATACCAGCCCACTAGTCACCAGCTGGTACCTTAAGGCTCTATGCTGGGACCCCTTGTATTTGGCATCTACTTCTTGGGAGGTAAAGGCTAATGTCAAGGGACTTTAGCTGACCAAGTTCACTGACTGCAAATTTGGAGCTATCATAGATTCTCCCAAGACACAAACATGCAAGATGATCTAGCATAAACAAATGTGCTGCCTTTGAGGTTTTAGACGTAGCTGAAGAAGGCCTTGTGTTTTTGTTTTAGCCTGTGAGGCTATCATGACCTTATAATTGGCCTTGTTGGGTATAATTAATCATCTTATTCTCATGTTTAGTTTAATTAGAGAGTTGTAATCAATATGGGAGTAGCTCCTCCTGATTTTAGCCATGATTTTGTTCCTTTTGTTATGCACCCTGTTATGATAGGATTCCATCAGTGTTTTTTTAAGTTTGTTTTGGGTTTGCTTCTAGTAATTACACACATGGCTGAAGTGACATTCAGCTGCAGAGATCACAGCTTTAATAGCCAAGCAATGAGTGTTGTGCTCAGTGTACAGTACATACTTATATAACTACAACATGTAGAAGTGTGCTACAGCATGGAGGAAATCCTGCAGGCTACTGTAGTCACATTTATGCTCTATTATGCATTTTAGGTAATGTTCCCTAGACACTGTGAATGGGATAGTGGTTTGTGCACTGCAGTTTTACTGCCACTTACATGCCCTCTGGCCAGCCTGCTGCTGATACCTGCCATATTGCCTGCTGTCTCATGTTCCACCATGGACATTGTTTTCCTGGTTATTAAAGCTGTGGGTATGCCTGAACCCAGTAATTACACCAGTCTCTATACAACCATTTACAAGTTTGTACAGGTCTCTGTGACAACTTCTGTGCAGGTTGCTGTGAACTGAGAGTTGGTAGAGGCAATTCATATTATTTTCGAATAGTCTCTAACCATTATAGTGTTTGCTGGGGTTACTGATTTGATTTTTATTTTGAAAAAGACAGTTTTATGGTATGACCTTATGAGTGAGGATGTGACATGGATGGTTGCAGCACTCTCCCATATTGTGGAGGACCAAGTCCAGTATGTTTGATTGTCTGGTGGGGGTGCACAGAATCTTCTTAAGTGTATTTGTGTTAATAAAGTCCAGGAATCGTTACGCCTGTGAGTATGAGGCAGTATATGTTTCCTAGTCTATAGAGGGAGGTAGTTAAAGTCTTCCATGAATTGTGCATTTGGTTTAGTAGTAAGTGTCTCCAGTAGGTCTAGGTACAAGCTATGGGATTCCAGGGACATAGATGATAACCTATAGCTTGCTAGAATATGGTATGGGACTTTGGCTATAGTGATTTGCACATGGATAAATTCAAGGGCATCATCCTATTAGTGACATAGAGTTATGCTTGTTGCCAATATAGATTGAAACTCCTCCACCTTTTTGTTTCTGCCTGTGTAGCTGATGGTCTAAATGTGTGGAAGGCACTGAAACTTTGCACTAGTGGAGTCCTTTCTCTGTATTTAAACCATGTCTGAGTAAGAGCACAGATGTTTATATTCTCCAGATTTAGGAGAGCTTGCAGGGTGTGGAGTTTCTTGTTTAGGCTCCTAGAATTAAGCAGCAACACCCTTAGGTTTCATGGAGTTTTATTTGCTATGTCACTAGGTCAAATGACATTGCCTAAAAAAGGCTCTAAGGGGGTAGTTAAAGTTTTAGCCAATATTCAGAAGCTTTGGGGAGACAGGTGCAGACCTTACTTTGCTTGGCAATGTGGTTTGTTAACCATGTCCTCCCACGCTGACAAATATTGAATCCCCTGCAAAGTCACCAGAAACTAAGCCAGTTATTGAAGTCAGTCAGTCATCTTTTGTTAGCACTTTGGCATTATCCTTGGTGAAGATAGAATGCTGCTCACTGCAAAGCATATACCTGCCTGAGTCACATATTCAGAGACATCAACTATGTCTCTCTTCCTATAATCCAGGGAAGTACCTCTCAGGTCATTAATGCCCACATGGATGATGATAGAATCATACTGGTACCTGTGGTGTAGGGACTTGAGTGCATGTGTATCTTAACAGATCCTGGCTCTAGATAAGCAGCTAACTATTATCTTTTCAGTCTGGTGAGTGGGGCATCTGTGTGCCATACAATGGAGTGCCCTACGACAAGAGTACTAGGTACTGTATTCGCTTGCCTTATGGGCTTTGCTGTTAGGGATCCACTGGATGTAGGCTTATGTGTGGTGTTTGGTGTTGCTTTTGTTGTGTGCTTTAGAATGCTGAGGATAGGTATTGCCATTTGCAGGTTTAGGAGGTGTTTGACATTTGGTAAGATTGCTTTTTTCCTGTCTCAGCATAAGTGAATCTGTTTGTGAGATGGACAATATTTGTGGTGGATGTAGTGTGCTTGTTCTTGACAGCCTTGTGTGTGTATACGAGTTTTGCCTCAAATGAAATTGTGTATGTGCATCTCCCGCATACTGTGATTGTTTCTTTAATGATTAAATGGTGGACTGTGCACATGAGACAATGGCTGCTTTGTTTCAGGAGGCCCATATCTCACATCTACCGAGCTGGCTACAGAGACATTTGGAAACTGTATAGCTATGTTGTCCAGACCTGTAATTGGATGGCCTACTGTAGGTCTTGGACTGGGTTATACACAGATCTCCCTGGGTGGTATTAGAGTTTGGCACTAGACTAGGTTATGTTGTGCTAAGATTTCACAGAAGTTACAGGTTTTGGTTTTAAAGGAAGTTTTTTAGATAAAATGTACTTTCTGTACATGTAATAACACAAAGAAAAAATTGCTTGCCAGTATAATGCTACAAAACTCAACTTAAGCAAATAAGATTGACAAGACAAATTGAAGTATTAACGACCTTTAGAATAATTTAAAGGCAAAATCAACAAGTAAAGCAAAAATAAAGCAGTAGCGCTCTAAACAGTTAACTGAAGTGCAGCACAATTAAATAAATCTCTTGTCCGCCAAGGATGGAGCAGGATTAACTTAGGACACTTCAGAGCATGGTGAGAGTGCCAATCAGATGGCGCTCTGGGAGAATGAAGAGGAGATAATTTGTAGTGAGGGAGAATTAATCAAGTGAAATAAAAGTACTTAAATAAGTTACACAACAAACGATAGCACTGAAAGTAGGGAGGGACTTGGGAAGTCAGTTATCCATAAGGGGTAGAAACCAGAGACACAGCTTTTCAAACAAAAACAAGAGAAGGGTGGTAGGGATGGAGAAAAAAAAAATAAACTGGAGCTTTAGTCTTATGGTGAGAGTTTCTGGAACTTTTAGGCCAATGTCTCAGTGGGGGTGGGGCAGACTAAAAGAACAGGGAAAAACAGTTAGGCTAACAGAAAGGCACAGGAATGCAACTTTAAGCAGATATATTCAGATATAAAAAGTAGTGAATCAGTAAGCCTGGTGCATAATTCACAATACTGCTACTGCTGCAATCTGACCATGACACCATACTATGCAGAAATGCACCAGTAACACTGTAATAAATGACTAAATGAGGTGCAAATCTGTCGGTAGATCATATTCCTGCCATAACTGTGAAAAAAACTGCAACACTAATTATGGCTCCAGAATGGGTTCAATAAAAGAATCCTCTGTTTGAAGTTAATTTCATGTATACCTACC
The DNA here is from genome assembly GCF_019279795.1 of Protopterus annectens. Taxonomy (NCBI): domain Eukaryota; kingdom Metazoa; phylum Chordata; order Ceratodontiformes; family Protopteridae; genus Protopterus; species Protopterus annectens. Next base: position 1,961,351,530 of record NC_056733.1, read on the forward strand.
ACATTTCTGAACATTCTGAACAAAAAATAAAAATCTATGACCAAAACTGAAATAAGGGTTCATCACCCCAAGTCAAAATCTGTTAATGTGCTTTCCATGTAAGACAGAAATCATCCTAAACAATATACAAACTAGAGTCTAATGAGAGTAATTCTGAAAGGCAGTAATACAAAATAAGCATTTCTGCCTCTCACAACACCATAGCAGAGTACCGGAAAAAAAATTCTCACTGTGACACCATCTTCTTCAGAAACCATAGAAACCCTAATGCACAAAGGGAAAAGTCGTGCTGAAAACATCTCTCTGATGATCCCCTCTTCAGTAGCCACTAAATCCAAGGGAGTATAGCCCCCAAGTGATTTCACTGAGAATGCCAAAATGGTATTGAAGAAGACTAACCAACTGCACACATTTCTTTTATAAGACTATCATACAGAACCCAAACAAAAGATTACTTCTTCAGCAAAAAAATAAAATCTGTGGTGTAACAGAAAAATGTTTAGTACTTTTATAGCACAAGTGTTGAAAAATGACGTCTCATAAAGGTTTTTGATTCTAGAAGTTTTACTCCATATTTTCCACTGTTAATCCCTTCTCAAAGAAAACTGTCTTCCCAATCAAAACTTCTCTGGTTCTCCTTTGTTGCACACACACACACACACACACACACACACACACACACACACACACACACACACACACACACACACACACACACACACACACACATGCATTCTGTTACTAGGTTTAAGCAAAGCTGTCGTTAAATGCACACATTGCTTAATTGTTAACAGGTCTCCACAGAACCCCTTAAAGGTTGATTATTCCATAAGCATAAGTGATACATATATCAAGGGTGCAATACATCAGAACAGAGTTTCACAATAATGTAATGCATTAGGAAAGCATTTCACATTAATAAAATACAATAAAGCAAACTTCCACATTAAAAACAGGCCTTGCTGATAAGAATTAGAAGATATGTTGCAGAGGAAACTAGTGAACTGCAAACCTGACATCCCTTTTTGCCTTATTGAACACATCCTGAGTTTATTAGTTCCCTTCTGACTTCAAAAGACCATATGCATGCACTCCTGAATTTGTTTAATATAAAGTGAGGTAGAGGAAACTGTTACATGATGGGATGTTTGACAGTGATATGAGATTGTCATCAACATTAGTATTTCCTTGAAAAGACAAGTGAAGAGAGGTATATTTTTCATGTATCCTTTCAAGTCTAGCAACCAGTACTTTGTAGTTTGATTCACCCTTTGGGTAAGGCACTTATAAATAGCACATCTGGGGTACGAAGTCTGATTTTCTCCTCTAACTAATAGGGACTTACACATAAAAAGAAGGAAGCCACATCACAATTAATACCTGTAGCCACATTCCCCCAGCACTTATCAAATGTCTCTGTTATCCTGGACAAGATATACCTCAGTTCCAGTGTCAGAGCCATGCAGTCTTCAATGTAAAATAAGGCCATTAGCACATGTTACTCTATATGCCTAACTGAGGTACAATCAGGGATTCAGAAATTAATTTAGAGGTTCTGATGCTGAAAGACAATAAAAATGGATAGAGAGCACTCCCATCACATGTTCTTACCTAGCAGAAATCGCAAGTCACTGACGTTTTAACATTCAGCCTAGTAGATAGTGTTATATAATAGCTGCACCCATCTAAGTAACGAAGATACAAAGACCATCCGTCTTACAAATGTGAGACATATACCCCATCTTTAACTTGTCAAGCACCATGACAAAATATCTCTCTGATGCAGACAGCAGGGCTTTTGAAACTAGTATGGCAATCACTAAATGCATGGGCAAGTATGGAATCCTTCAGTTCACAAATCCCACCTACATTGGTCTTATCTATCTCAACAGTACACAATTTATTTTTTGCCACTATCTGTACCAGGATCTTAATATAATAATGTATCAATAAAATATAGTGATGACTGCTTGCCAGTTAACATCATTCCCTGGTATAAAAAGTAAACAAATCAAGCTCTTCAGGAACCACACTTCTTCGGTACTTCACTAAAAATATTCTTCAACCCTTTCAATCTTTTCAACAATGCAACCCTATAAAATTTCAGTGGAAGTCCACTCAACCCGCATGCTCTGTCAGTTTTTAAGTGGTAGCTTCTTGAATCTCTTTTAGTGACACTGGTACCACCAGTGCACCCTACTGTGGCAAAATATGTAGTGGTGCATCCTCACCAGTGGGTTATCCTCATACCTTCTCCACCTCCATTGGTGTGTTTCCATACCTTGTAGAGCTTGGAGTAGTAATCCTGAAATAACTTGGCATTGTCTAGTCATCATCAGAAACCCATATGATGCCCATCTCAAGAGCACCGGGTTATCAACCATACTCATTATCACTTGAATCCCACTTACAAATCTTAACCTCAACATGATGTCTTATACACAAGCAAGACTCTTTATTCTCTGTATCTATGTTATTCACCTTGTGCTGCAGGGATTTGACCTTATATTGCCATGCCATCTTTTGTGCACTGTGATGGCATGGGTGCTTTTACAAAATGTTTTCCTCCTTGACTGACTTCACAATTCCAATAGATGATGATGCTTTACAAATAAGTCATTTGTAATCAGTACACCTCAAACTACAGACTTACAAGCAGAACATATACCACCACCTAATATAATGTTTCGCTAACAGATACTGCCGTGCTACCTTCCGCCATGTCTTTGATACCCAGGAACCTGATGGAGGATAAGCCAGCTCACCATCATCTATTCCTCCAGTCAGACATAGGAGCACTGGGGTATAGTTAGACATTAATTCGATTGTAGGATCTAAATACCACATACTCAGTAAAGGGAGAGAGAAAGAAAGAAAGAAAGAAAGAAAGAAAGAAAGAAAGAAAGAAAGAAAGAAAGAAAGAAAGAAAGAAAGAAAGAAAGTGAAATGGCTTTATGGGGCAGAATTATCAAACCAGTATGTGTATTCATTTTTAGCACCCAAGATGGTGTGGAACAGTTTTCATCAAACTCCACACTGCCTCCTGCAATTTCTTTAAAAATATCCATCAATGAAACAGTTTCCATCAGACTCCACACTGCCTCCTGAAATTTCATATTTGCAATCCATTACCTCTCACTTTATCACTTGCTGCATTTAGGAAAAAAATTATGTCTCCCTCAATATGATGTATATGCATAGAGAAGATGACATAAACTTTCCACTTAATGTTTTTAAAAAGTCAAAAACATCATTGTTAAAGATAAATATCAACAATGCTCATTAGAATGACCAGCAACCTCCCTTCGCTGTTTGACCAATGTTGCAAGACCAGTGTCTTCCCAGATTAAGATGAACTTCTCCCCAGCTGAAGATCTGAAGCAAGAGGGCCATGCTCCCTTGATCTACTTAATTTCCAGTTGATATGCTTCATCCTGTGACAGTTTTGTGTCTTTCAATAAAATTGATCCAGTGCCGAGCCTTCCTTAGAATGCCAGAACTTTATCATTCTTAACAAGAAAAGGCAATCCCTCAACTCGAAACGAAGTAATGACCATGTCACTTCATCTGCCTATGAGATGAGCCAATCCATTACTCAGACTAAAATAGTCTATGCCTTAATGACCACAAAACATAATATCTGGATAATATGTTATTTTCACAGGTCAGGAGTATCCCCCCACCACCAAAAAAAAAAAAAACTGCTTAACATTTCTTCCCTAATTCTGACTTCCTGGGTCTTTTCTGTGAGCCAGCTGGCTATGCACTGGGGGACTAAGGGTTTTAGACCTAACCTTTGGAGTTTGTCAACAATGCTCAAATAGGGTATTGTGCCAAATGTTTTGGACAGGTCAAAGTAGGCAGTGTGAGCCATTTTGTCTTTGTCAATTGCTTTGGTGACCTTCTCAAAGAAGTCCACCAAGCTGAGTGGCCTAATTAGCAAATAAGGAAACAAGTAATAGATTTTATTATGTGTCCACTAAAGCTTAGAACTACAGACATTAGCAGAGATCTTAAGTTTCTCAATCTGCCAGTGCAAGAATTTGCCACCTGCTACAGTACACACTCCTGTACCAGGAAACAACTGCCCCCAATGCATAATCATCATTTTTGTTGTATCAAAGAGCCCACCAAAACAAACTCCATGATCTTCTCCTGGCAAACATCCAGTATGCCAGCAAAATTCAGAAAGTTCATAAACACACAAGTTACGTAACACATAATAAGAAAATTGTAACTTTACTTATCACCCTATAATGTTTTTTCAATATGGATTGCCTGAAACTACTACCCAAGTGACTGACCAACTACAAATGTGCATTAGATAATGGGGCAACCATCCTAAATATGGATTTAATTTAACCAGATGATAGACAAAAAAAAGTCCTAGCTGATCACAACTGCATCCTCTGGAAAAGGACATCAACCAAAACCTCAAATATGGTAGTGAAGTTCAAAAGGGTTAGATCTCAGTCTTAAAGGCAGCAGGTGCACCACCTCAGCTTAGGAGTTTCTGGAGACACAGGAAGATTTTTGAGGTCCCATGTTTTATTTATTTATTTATTTATTTATTTATTTATTTATTTGTTAATTTACACAGACCAGCCATCATCTGTGGACTAATAACATGTAGATGGCCCATTATTATCCCTAGACTTCACTCCATCTGATTGACGTCTCATACTGCCTCACCACTACCTATTGGACATTTATCTTCTTATTATGATGCCCTTCTGATGATCAAGAAATTCCTAAACATTATTCAGATGATTAAAAAAATAGTCTTTCTATCAAACGTCAGAGAAAAATGTATCTGTGTCATGGCCTCCATGCCCTACACTTTTCTAATGGTTAGTACAAATGCCTTGCATTCCCAATACAGCAGAACCTGCATATATTCTCACTTGGGCTTTGATTATGACTAGCACATTTTCCAGAAATCATATCTTGTTCCTGAAGTTCAGGAATACTTAAAAAAAATATATGGGATTATTTATTTGCAGATCATGCCATCTCATTTCACTAAAATAATTCTGTATGCCTGGCCAATAAATCTATCCTAAGGCTTCTCTACAAATCCACTCTACATCTCAGCCACGTATGTGACAAGATCCAGTTCTCAGTCCTTTCAGAGAAATGTATAAAATGGATATTGTTTCACTGGGCTTGATTTTCAAGTTTGCTTAATTCCCTTAGCACCTATGTTGTCCATCTCATCTAACACTTTCTCATGCATCTGCAATGCAAATATTTTCCAAAAATCATCCAACTCTAGAAAGCATCCTAGAAGCAATGTAAATCCTGGAAAATCTAGAAAAAGAACCTGACCCTGACAATAAAGGCAGATTTAATTGTCTGAGAAACCTGTTCAAACAAGTTACTAAAAGACATATAACCTAACACCAAAAATCTTCCAATAAATCCTCCTTTAACAACTCTAAACACGTCTGTAAAATTATAAACTAAATCACCAAGCAGGCAATATAGTTACCCTTATGAACAGAAATGTACCACCCAGCTCTGAAATGCTTTCTGCTAATGTTTTTTCAAAGAATTTTCCTATTTCCCAACTACTCCCTTCACATTCCACTAGCCACCCTGCTTCAATACAAGGGACACCTCAAAACCATCTTTTACTTCAAAACTATCCCAGTGAAAAAAATCGAAACTCTCCTTAACAGCATCCTCTCTGATGTTCCAACTGGACCTAATGGGATTCATCCATGTCGCTATTTCCTAATGCATAGATTTTCTTGTCTGAAATACTATACAATAACCATTTTACCCACAACATTTTTATTTTATTTATTTATTTAACATTTGTTGACCGGGAAAGTCCGACTAGGTTCCACAGAGCCTGTTTTCAGTGGAGGCCCGGGGAGAAATGCTACATCAAGTCCACCATTTGCAAACAAACTTATACCAAACCCCTCCAAAGACAATATAGCCCTTATTCACCTCAAACTTTCACTCTAACTTCATCTTTCCCACCTATGGCAAAATAGTTGAAAAATTATTTACACCCAATTATGCAACTACCTCCATGCATTTATAATCTTCTCATCCAGATAGCATGGCTTCTGGACCAGCGAAAACACCCATGTTTCTATAGACTCACTCAGGGATTATATCCTCCTAAACTGTGACAAAATAAGCTTTATGGAGCTGTCTTCATTGATCTTACAAAAGCCTTTGACCTTGTTGACCTTCCCCTCATTTGTAATTGCAGGGATTAGCTCTACAAGTCATAAAGGGTTCCTATCTGACATACACTTCATTGTCAGAATTGGTAGTTCTTTATTAGACTCTACCTACTATGCACAGGTGTACCTCAAAGCTCAGTATTTTTACCCCTTCTTTTTCCATTTTCATCAACTCTCTTCCAGCTAACCTTCACTGCATACCTATTGTCCATTATACTGATGATATGGTGATCCATAGAACTTATTTCGGTGCTTACATATTATCGCAACTAGATTTAGAACCAGGTATTATTCGCATTTTTTTGGAAAATGAATGTATGTTATAGTAAATTGGGGTGTATAAAGTCCTAACCACTATTCAATCACACTGGTTAGGCAGCAGGAACAGGAATAACAGCAAACTTCCTGTTCCTGTTTACCATCCTTTAACGATGTAATGTAATGTAAAATAAATTGAACATATTCACTCTTCACTATAACATACATTCTTTTTCCGACAACAATGTGAATAATGGCTGGTTTTAAGGTACTTACATAAGTACGTGAGACTGTATCCCCTAAAAAAAATGTTATTTGCATTGCTAATTGGAGAGCTTAAAAAACTCAAACTAAAGTCAAATACTGTAATACAAAAGCCCAGCTTGTCATAACATCACAGAACTACTCATTAGGACATAACAAATGTCAAACATTGAAAATATGAGGTATGGGGCCATGTTTTCATAGCTCGGGCTTTAGGTTGCAGCAAAAATGTAAAGTTTCTATAGCTACTTCTTTCGATACAAGTGTTTATTATAAACACATTCCAAAATGTATTAAGCAGAAAACACGGCAGATAGTTATATTTAGTGGCATGTGTGTAAAGTACTGGTAAATCGACCCCTCTTTCTTGTAAGAATCGGGTTGCGATAATACGTAAGTATCCTTATTTCTCCCCACTCTGTAATCAAAAATTAGCAACATGATGCATTCCAAATTTCCAACTGACTAACACAGAAAACACTACTCCTAAACCCCCAAAGACAAAATGAATGATATTCATAGTCAAATGCAAGCTTGACAATTTTGCTACGACTGCCATATATCTCTCAAAAACGTAAATCTCACCCATCCACTTCCAAACAGCTCTGCTACTGAGCTATTTGGCTAGATCAACAACTTAACTTCCATCACCATGTACAGGTAACCAAAACATCTCACAACTACTGTGGGCAACTTTAATTTTCCGTGATCTCTCCCCTTGAAAGATGGACAGCCACTGATAAATTGATGCTTCTTTTGCAAAAATATTATAGGCTATACTTGATGTCAAAAACATCCAATAAAAAAATCTCCCCTTTACAAACTTCTGCAAACAAATTCCCTCCGTAGACAAACTATCACATCCAAGTTCCAACCAAAACACACTGACATCTGTCATAGGATAAAACATTTGCTAGGCTCCTTAATCTTCAACACATCATCCTCCAATTCATCATTTCCTTTGGCAATCTATTATTTCCACACTGCTCATACAACAACCTTAGATGAATTTCACCAACATAATGTCCCTCCAAAAACCCAAAGTGAAACTGCACTATTCAGACCCCAGCTTCTCCAATTCTAAAATTCCTTTTAGCTTATTCATTCTTTAAAATATTCAGAATGGAAATGAAACATTTCCTCTTCAAAAAATCCTCTAGCACCTGTTACACATGGGTGCAATTTCCTAGTTCTACCACCCTCTCATTTCCTCATTAGTTACATAGATAAAATGCATGTATATGCTCACCCACTGTAAACAAAAACACAGGGCATAAGCTGCTTCTATGTTGCACATAGCCGCAACTAATTTATTCTACACTCCTTACATTAGCTGTTGGTAATGGTATCTTTTTATCTATGTGCTTCATAATGAAATTGTCATATCTCCTTCCCTATGCTTATTGTTTCAAAATGAATTTGTACTATATGTATTACTGTAGCTTTTTTGCTGGGCCTCTCTTGAAAAAGGGTGCTGCTCAGTCAGACTTTCTTGGTAAATAAATAAATAATGAAATGCCTACTTATTCTGTGTTACTATCTTCCTGCACTATATGCTAGATTACCAATTGGAATATTGTATCTTAATGTATTTCTGTTTTAATCTCCTGGGCTGAGCCTATAAATGGCCCAACAAGACCAGTGTTCTACCCTCATTAAGAGATTTAAATCAATAAATAAATTAAGTGCTACAGATGGTGATTTGCTTAGAAATACCCCCCCCCCCACCATGTAGTAGCTTCTGAATGCTTGTAGTTGCTTTTTGTATTTCACTTACCATTTTCAGGGCCACTTTCTACATATAAAAAATAGACAGTGGTGTTTATATTGTTAGCATTGCTGAGACCATGCCAGTTTTCTTTTCAGGCATGTGCTTCAAGTTTTACAATTCATCCATCATGCCTAGTTCTATCACGCATGCAGTCTTATCATATCCTAAATGCACTCAGCATACTGCACCCAGCTACAGAGCAGATGTGGCCAAATCCATAATTTGTGAAAATGTGACACTGACACAAAAGCTCTTTCCCTCCCCAGATGAACAGATTTAGAGAATTACTCAAGCATTCAAATAGGAAACAGTCATGCAATGGGAGTGGTTCTTCATGGCTGAAGCTGTAAGGCAAAAATAGTCAAATATTACACTGATTACGTGAATGCGATCTGCTGAGATCATATGAACCTCCAGCTAAGTACAGAACTACTAAATTAGATAAAAACAAAATAATTATGATTCAGCAAAGTGGTCTAAAAAGGTCCAAATAACACAAAATAATCTGCCATGTGCTTAAAAATGAACTAAAATAATCAAATGAAAATTAAATAAACACAGCTATTTTATAAAATGAGTAAGCAATTTTGTTTGTAAACATAAAGTGAGCTTCAGACTACACAAAATTGATTACTTATTCAATTACTTTTTACTCTATTATGATTTTGGTGTATTTGTTTTTGTTATTTTTTTAGTCCAAATAAATAAGAA
>NC_056733.1:1961365736-1961398236 GCF_019279795.1 Protopterus annectens
TACCATACCACTCAACTGTCCAGATATTTGCAGAATGACCAGAGTTTTGCCTCATATTGTTGTTGTGTGCCTGTCTGGTCAATAGCTGAGGATTGATGTCACTATATAATGAGAAATATGTTGAGCTTAAGACTACACACCCTTCAGAAAAGTCATGCTAATGCAAAACCTAGTATTCTAACAACGTCCTATGCTTGTAAGAGCAATAGTTAAAATGTGTCCCTATTTGTCCCCCCATCAGGTAGGTTTTGCACAGATTTGTTGCTCTAAGAGGTTGAGAGGTATGGTCCGTACATATTTACAGTAACGACCCTTCACATTTGTGTAATGTACAACTGCATACCTGTAGTCACTTCATGTCCAAACCAATAATCCTCGTATGACTGAATACAGGTAATAGTCAAATGTGAATGGGAACACCCCTCACTGTGGAGTATGGACCGTAACAACCCCACCCATAATATGTATTGCCAACAGCATAAGCTGCTGACAGGTGCCCAAACACCTGTGTCTATAAACACAGGTAAAAATTCATAATAGGGAGAAACTCCCCATCTATATGCTTCGTCTGACATTTGAACTCGGCCAGGGAAGTTCCGTTCACCAGGCAGACAAGCCTAAACCCACATTATTTCCAACATTGCAGCAGCCCATTCTTACCTATGGGCTGTTCTTAAGTCAGATGTCTGTAACCCAGGGACTGCCTGTAGTCATGAGAGCAGTGTAAGTGGTAGTCGTGAGAGCAGTGTCAGTGATAGTGATGACAGCAGTATCAGTGGTAGCAATTAGAGCAGTGTCAGTGGTAGTTGTTAAAGCAGTGTCAGTGGTAGTGATGAGAGCAGTGTCAGTGGTAGTCATGAGAGGAGTGTCAGCAGTAGTCATGAGAGCAGTGTAAGTGGTAGTCGTGAGAGCAGAGTCAGTGGTAGTCATGAGAGGAGTGTCAGCAGTAGTCATGAGAGCAGAGTAAGTGGTAGTCGTGAGAGCAGAGTCAGTGGTAGTCGTGAGAGCAGAGTCAGTGGTAGTCATGAGAACAGTGTCAGTGATAGTGATGAGAGCAGTATCAGTGGTAGCAATTAGAGCAGTGTCAATGGTAGTTGTTAAAGCAGTGTCAGTGGTAGTGATGAGAGCAGTGTCAGTGGTAGTCATGAGAGGAGTGTCAGTGATAGTGATGAGAGCAGTATCAGTGGTAGCAATTAGAGCAGTGTCAATGGTAGTTGTTAAAGCAGTGTCAGTGGTAGTGATGAGAGCAGTGTCAGTGGTAGTCATGAGAGGAGTGTCAGTGATAGTGATGAGAGCAGTATCAGTGGTAGCAATTAGAGCAGTGTCAATGGTAGTTGTTAAAGCAGTGTCAGTGGTAGTGATGAGAGCAGTGTCAGTGGTAGTCATGAGAGGAGTGTCAGTGATAGTGATGAGAGCAGTATCAGTGGTAGCAATTAGAGCAGTGTCAATGGTAGTTGTTAAAGCAGTGTCAGTGGTAGTGATGAGAGCAGTGTCAGTGGTAGTCATGAGAGGAGTGTCAGTGATAGTGATGAGAGCAGTATCAGTGGTAGCAATTAGAGCAGTGTCAATGGTAGTTGTTAAAGCAGTGTCAGTGGTTGTGATAAGAGCACTGTCAGTGGTAGCGATTAGAGCAGTGTCAGTGGTAGCAATTAGAGCAGTGTCAGTGGTAGTTGTTAAAGCAGTGTCAGTGGTAGTGATGAGAGCAGTGTCAGTGATAGTCATGAGAGGAGTGTCAGCAGTAGTCATGAGAGCAGTGTCAGTGATAGTCATGAGAGGAGTGTCAGCAGTAGTCATGAGAGCAGTATAAGTGGTAGTCGTGAGACCAGAGTCAGTGCTAGTTGTGAGAGCAGTATCAGTGGTGCAAATTCGCCATATTCTGATGTTTCAGATATTAGTGGGGCTCAAGCATCAGCAGTGGAAGTGATGAGGAGATCTACAAGTATAAATATGGCTTATAATGATAGTGCACTGGATAATGTAAATCTTTGTTTTAATGTCAGGAAGCACAGAAAAAGTTGAGCTAAAGCACATGGATATAATCAGCAGCAGAAAAGGGGAAGGAAACATTAAAAGCAATCATGATGTATGAGGCTGTTGTTCATTGAGATGTTATGAAAAATAAAAAGCTCTGCTTTACTTTGGCAAATAAGACGTGTCTTACACTATTAAGTTTAAGCTGTTACATGTAATGTGTGAAATGGTATTAAACACCTACGGTGAATTTATTTGAAGTAAACAAAAGTGACTCTATTAAAAAAACATATATGTGACCTTTTTGTTTTTTGTGCAATGCAAAGAATGTGATGATCAACGTAAATAAATCAGAATGACTAGCTTTAAAATAATTAAATAATGATATGAATTATATAATTAAGCCAGTGGTTAATGGCAGTGCTATTTTGCTATGTGAAGCAAAGACATTTTAAGATGTATATGCAGCATCTGCAGGGTAACCAAATATATAAAATAACATCTATGCAGTTGTATGATAGGAACATTAAAGAACTAAGGAACAAGAATGAAGATGGTATTAAATGATCTAGCTTCTGATAAGATTAAAAACTGATGGAGTAGCTGGAAAGGGATGGATGCACCCATCCAAGCTGGAAGGGCACTCTTTGATGCACTCTCTAATGTGAGGTATTGGTAAACAGAGGGGAGTTGCTGTTGGATATAATCAATGAGTGTGTGGAGTGAGGAAAGGGAGTGGGTACATCATAAAAAAATTTCCCCTGGATTGAAGTACAGATAGAACAAGCTCCCAGGACACCCATCAGATCCATGACAAGCCCCAGCAATAATGGAGTAAGTCCCGGGGGGTGGAGATTAGCTGGTAAACCCTGTGTGGATATTGGGTACTGGGGCAGGGCCATTAAATATGATGTCCAAGGGGACAAAAAAATTTTCAGTTGTCCAATAAAAACGCATACCTACTTTTTTGTTTCCCCAAATTGAAAAAAAATGCTAGGAATCCCTCTGAAAGAGCAATTGTTTCAAGATGTGTGTGTTTCCAGGAAAACGTAGGAAAATTAAAAAATACCCATTTAGATACATTTTTTGAGAATGAGTTATTTATGAATGTTTGAATGATCAAATTATTTGGAATTGTTATTAAGCATACAACTGCACTACGGACTTACTTTTTAGGAAGGATGCAGCCCCTGTAAATTGTTTAGTTGGCACACCTTGCCATCCTGAGCACACATTAAATTTTCTGCCACTTGGTGAATCAATACCTGCTCATTAGGCATGCAATGAGTGGACATCTTTTCAAATAGAAAAAAGCATCTATTATTAAATATCTTTTACAACATACATTATAAAGTGATTACTGTTAAAAAGCATATTGGAAGAGCTGTGCTACATCACGGGTTATATTGTAAGGAAGGTTAAGGAAAATATTTTACCTCTTATTAAAGAGTAAAATAAATTATTATGAAAATGACAGTTTATTATATTTCAAAATGAAGAAGCAAGAGTTTGTTTAGCAGTGATGAATGTGTCAAGTTTATATACATCCATTCAACGCTGTGATGGTATTAATGCTGTGAAATAGTTTGAGACTACTTTAATATCAGTGTAGATGTTAAGATTAAGTGAAATTTAAATAACATTTTATATTTGATGGTACAATTTATATGCTAATGAAAGGGAGTGCTATGGGTCCGTGTTGTGCATACCATTATTTTCATTTATTTATGTTTTTTTTGGGGGGGGCATGCAAGATATAAATTAATTTTATTTAGACATACATTTTTATAATATTGTTATTTTATTTATTATTTGTTATTTTATACACAGGTAATAATTTAGAAATTTAAGGTTTTGTAAATAACTTATTTGTGAATGTTTGAATGATCAAATTCTTTATTTGGAATAGTTATTAATTAAGCATAAATCCTGACTACAGACTAACTTTTTTAGGAAGGATGTAGCCCATATAAATTGCTTGGTGGAACTAGTTGCTGTCCTGAACACACTTTCATTTTTTTGCCACTTGGTGAATTAATATGCACCCACCAGGCATGTGGTGAGTGGATGGATTTTCAAATAAAAGAAACATCTATTTTAAGTATCTTTTACAGCATACATTATAAAGTGATTACTGTTAAAAAGCATATTGGAAGAGCTGTGTTACATCTAGTTAAAGTTTATTGGATAACATCAAGGGTTATATTGTAAGGGAGGTTAAGGAATAATATTATAAGTATGATTTGAAGGAAGATGTGTATTTTGTTACCGAGTATAATACATTCCATACAGTTATTCTTAATTTGGTGCATACATATTGGAATATTGTAAAATAAGATGACAGTTATTAAAAACAGACTCAAAATGTAATTTCTTAGATGTAGAAATTTATCAGATTATTTAGTACATCGTCATTATAAAAAGGAACTAGTTAGTCCAATGCATTATAAAATTAGTAATTTTGGGATAAATCATGTGGTGGCTGTAATATTTGTGAGTATGAGTTGTTTAACATAAGCGGTTATATATACAGCATGGTGTGAATGAGATTTGTTTATATAAATAAGATAACAAGATGTTTTAAAGTAAATATCCAGGAACATCTAAGTAGTATAAGAATGAGAACATTAGAAATCCAGTCGCCCAACATTTAGATTTTATGTATACATAACATTTTTTTTCAGTTTTAAATTTATTAATTTGGAGCAAGTTATGTTTGGTGAAAGGATGTGAGTCCCACATATGATAGCACACTGTTTTGTATTCAGTTAACAGCTTTACATGCCATGTAGAGGCATGCAAACAATGTAAGCATTGCGGCATGCTAATTACAGCATAACTAGGTGAACTGTATGCTAATCAACCAATCCAAGATGGAGGAGCTATTTAACAAGCTATAAAGCAAATGTGTAGACTCTGTAGATTTTCCCTACAAATTCTAAAACCTTTTGTTCTAGAGCAATGGAAACTAGTGTACACAGAAACAATGCTTGGGGATGCTGTTGCTCTTATTTACATGTATGTGTAACAGGCCCAAGTCTATGCTGCTGTTGTTGTTAATATGCCTTGACCAAGAAGGAGAAGGGTGTTTAGACACTGTTTCACATTTCTTGGTCTGCATGATGTGGAAATTATAGAACACTACAAGGTGGATACAGACACATTACAGGAACTCTGCAACCTCTGTCACCCTTAACTGAGAGCAAGGGCAAATGGAGGGGAGAAAGTACCTTTGGAGACTAAGGTATGTGTAGCAGTTAGAATATTAGCTGCAGGAATCCTACAGATACCAAGAGGGGATATGCTGGGGGCGTCACAGGCATCAGCATCCAGGATCCTACATCAATTCCTGAATGCTATGCTACAAAGTGCCAATGACTACATACATTTTCCCTGTACACCAAATGACAAAACTACATATATGCAGGATTTGTACCCCATAGCACACTTCCCTGAAGTATTACGTGCTATAGACTGTACACACATTGAGATCAAAGCATGACACAGGGAAAAGGGAAGCGTGTACATAAACAGAAAAGCATTCTAGTCCATTAACTGCCAGGTCATGTGTAACTCTAAGGGAATCATCCTGAATGCGTGTGTTGGCAACCCAGGCAGTCACCACGACTCACATATCTGGCACAATTCTCAACTCTGTCAGAGGTTTTCCATTTCATTTTTTCCTACATAGATTTTGTTGCATTTCGTGCATACAGCTAAGTAAACTTGTCTCTTACTCCCGCAGTGTCCTTTTTCGTGGTGAACTAGTTTTAAGGCATTGTCAAGGGTTAGGTACTCAACCTCTAAGATGTAAGTACACTGATTACCTGCTCCACAATTTTTGTTTCCATGTCCATCCCAAGGGTTGTGGTGTAAACCTCTCTCAACCTTTACTTACGATATTTGGATGATATCTTCATCCTTTGGGATGGTCTGGAAGGCAACATCCCAAGATTTATAGAACATTTAAATAAGAGCACTTGTTTTTAGAAATTCAATTGCCATTTTGATAGAAAACCTATCTACTACTTAGACACTACCATTGAGTTGACAGAGAAGGGTTTTAAATCAAAAATCTATCATGAACCTACCTTTAGCAACTCATATCTTCCATTTGATAGTGTCTACCCTTTCTCACAAAAATGGAGTTTAGTCGAGGGCCAGGATATAAGGGTGGCCAGGATGACTTCTGATAAAGATGATCTGGCACTCGAGTTAGAAAAGGTCACACACATGTTCCTTGACAGAATGTACCCATGATGGTTATTACAGGACACACTACGGAATGCCCTCAACAAATGGGTTGGAAGTACCTTCTCTTCTACGCACGGAGACTGAGGGTGAGAGCCTATTCATCAAAGCAAAAAGCAGTAACCAGGGCTTTGAAAGTGCCGTGATTGTTCAATCTAATTATGCATCTGATGCAGTCAAAGAGTTTACTAGCAAAAATTGGAATATTCTTAAATATTCCCCTGCGTTTGGGAGGATTATAGGACCAATCCCAACATTTTTTTTAAAATGGCTCAGAATTTGAAAATCCTCTATGAGAGGGGTTTACACCCCAACCCTTGGGTTGGACATGGAACCAAAAAAATGAAGCATGTAATCAGTTTATGTACATCTCAGAAGCTGAGTACCTAACCCTTGACAATGCCTTAAAAACTAAAGTGCACCTCAAAACAGACTAGTTTACTATTTTCTAAATTTACTAAATTCTATGTAGGAAAAAATGAAAGAATATTAAAAAATGAATTTATGAGCATCATTACAGCACCAAGACCAAAAATGTAAACAATACTCTTTTTAAAGATACTTTACTGGATATGACACATACCGAATTTACATTTGGAATTTTAGAACTAGTTGACATTGATCCCAGGGGAGGGGACTGGAAAAGCCAGTTGGAATTTAAAGAACTTTTATGGCAATTTTGACTCAGTCCCTTCAACCGCTCAGGGTTGAATGACCATATTAGTATTAAGCCTGTATTACAATTATATACAGCTGGGTTATACATTTGACACAATATGTTTTTTTTCATAGCTAACAAGAGAATGCTTAACATCTTGTGGTTTATTTTGATTTGATGTGTTTCTGTTTGTACACATTATTTTTCTTTTCAACTTTTTTTTCTCATCTCTGTAGAACAGCCAAAAAAGTTCAAGGTTTTGGACAATTTAAACCAATGTCACATTTGCAAACAGTCTAACAGTAGTAGTTCTTTAAGAGGAGGACTAGTAAGTGAAGAGTAACTTAACTAAACCAATTAAACTATTTGGTATTAGCCAATAAGCAAGTGATGTTTGCTTTGAAAACAGTATTTAACTGTCTTTTGGGGTTGTTTTAATTTATTCTGATGAAGTCCTTGATTTGTAAGGAAGAAAGTGCTTAATCTTATTTTGTAAATAAATATTGGTTTGTTTTATCTGTGTATGAATTCCAACTTGGTTTTGGAGACTTCACTACACACTACACTTGTCACCATTTATTCAATTTATTTGTAGAGAGTTTTATAACTGTTGGACCCCTATTATCATTTATTTGTACAGGTATTTGGTCCTATGTGTGATGTGCCATTATGGATGCCAACATTCTGTTGGTTCTCAACACCGTAGTGCTTGGGGAAGATTCAGACTCATGCCCAACCATCAACCTCATGAAACTGGCAGCACACGTCCAGTTTGTAAAGTGTGAGATTACCCAGTTGATTGAAATACTATCTCAAATACCCTCTTCCTCCTTAGGGGGTTTAACTTCTGTTTATGCTGTGGCTGGAAGGACCAGTACTGCAACTTCTTTACAGGACAGGAGTGGTTGTACAAGGATGAGTTTTGGGCCAAAGTACTACTTAAGGAAAAGGAATGTGAAACTTCACTCCATCCTTTCTTCCTCCAATGAAATTTGTACTGACACCTTTCACAGAATGGGGGAAAATGGAATATAGAGTGCACTTGGCCAGGAAACGGTACTGCTTCCATTCCCTAGACAACAAACATTAAAAAAGGTACTGGTTTCCTCTGTGATTTTTGTATGAGCCAGGGAGAAGTTAATCTTAATTCTTTCAACCAGTGCAGTGGAGCACTGTTTAAAAACTAGGTTGAAAGCTATGAGAATGACAACATTTTTAAGAACATTTGTAACCAGGTGCCTGTACTCCATAATGGTGCATTTGAAATAGAATCGCTTAAGGAAGGAATTTTTAGTTTAGAAAACAAACTTTTTAAATTAAAATGTTTATGTTTGGACAACCTATACCTGAAAGAATGTATTAAAAGTGAGGTTGTAACACAAAGTTTACATATTCACAAATTTCCTACCGGACTTGATTTTAACGATCAGACTTACAGAGAATTCACTTTGCTTTTTGACCACCATGGCTTTGAACTAATGGAACTTATTATTACGCATAACAATGTCAGAAGTGTTTGTTGAAAGAAGCTGACTGTTTGAATGACAACATTCGCAGTCATTTTCTGTTCGACAGCTATAGCGATATGTATGAGAACACATTCCTCAAGGAAGATAGGAAGTGTGAGGATGTTATTAAATGGAAACAAAGGAAACTCACAAGAGATGTAAAACAATATGAAGTCATGACTTCCTACCCTTTAAAACACAAGATCAATAATGTGGGAATTAATTGTACAGTGGGGACCCCCTACTCGCAGTACCCAATAAGGGATATAAATTCTAACACAATCCATATGAGAGAGGGTTGGAGGAACAGGGAAGGGAAGATTTCCAACCCCGATATTCCCACCAGCAGTACAGACAACTAGACTGAAGAAGTGGATTTTTTTCACCAGAGGGGGGACAGAATAAACCAGGGGAAAATAAAAAGTAAATGGAAAAGATGACTATTAAAATAGACCAGATCGGGGTTATTAACAGCTTAAAAGGCTAGAACATTTACAAGTACAGCAGCCTCGACATAGCTGTGAAACATTTGTATATTTTTGAAAAAAGGTTAAACTACATTTCCTCTGGAAGGTTCAACATGTCAGACACCCTAGTAGAATTTAAGCTTTTCACTAGGAAGCTTAATTTAGCTCTTATTTTGGATGATGAAAACAAAGCCCCCAAAACAGAAACAGAAAAAGAACTGGTAAAGAAGAGAAGCCTATACAATCCTCCTATCCACCCTGCCCTCCTAACCTTCAAACAGGCATGCATGCAGGACCTATATTTGATAGATAATGACAAGAAACTCTATAAGGCATACAACATAACAGAAAAGGAAAGAACTTTATTAGAAACCCCAATATTAGGATTATGAAACCTAATAAGGCAGGGGAAAGTGTTCTATTTGATTCTATTAACTATATGTGAGGTTACAAATCTTACAGGATGTCAAGACATATCCACCCATTTCTAGGATTCAAATTAATTTAGCATACCAAAGAATTGACTTAATTTTGGAAGATCTATTAATTGAGGAGAGAGTAGCTGTAGAGACTTACCATTTTCTTACCATTTCTTAAAGTTGAGAAACCTCTTGTACCAGCCATTTCTGGGATCCCCAAAATGCACAAAAGTAATGAAAAATCTACCTTTTAGGCCAATTGTGGCAGCTAGGGGATCTAAAACTCACCTTATAGCTGTTTTTATTAACAGAACTTTGAAATGTATTTTGAAAATAAAAACCCATATGTTGAGGGACTCCTGGGACTTTTTTAACTAGACTCATCCCTAATTTAGCAAGACCTTAAGCCACCCTGTTAACAATCGACTTAATAGATTTATTATCTTCTATCCCATTAGGTGAAGGTTTAAGACTTTTTCAAGATAATCTTTCCACTTTCAAGACTTTAAGGACTGAGCAAATCAGCAAAATTGTAACTCTGACTTCCATAGTGTTAGAAGACAGTTTTTTATACTTTGAAGGGGAAATCTTTAGACAAATTAAGGGGGTAGTAATGAGTGCCACTTGCACCAACATTTATGACAACCTGGTTTTGTTAGCATTGGGAGAAAGAAGCTGTCTTTGTTTCACAGTTTCACAAACATCTTAAACTTTACTTAAGACATTTTGGTGATATCTTCATCCTTTGAGACACTCTAGAAGACAACACCCCAAGGTTTATAGAACATTTAAACAAGAGCACTTCTTTTTTGAAATTTACTTATCATTTGATAGAAAAGCTATCTATTATTTAGACACTACTATTGAGTTGACAGAGAAGGGTTTTAGATCAATCATAATCAACATCATCATCATCAGCCCATCCCCTTTTTCCCATTTTTCTATATGGGCTTGGGGTATTGTGTTAACTTTCGCCAACTCTCTCGATTCAGTGCCACACTCCTGCCTTCTTTAACACACATGCCTGACTGTCACAGATCTTCTTTCACACAATCCATCCCCCTCTTTGTTGGATGGCCTAGCTTCTTCTTATCTTCTTCCTGTCTGCCCCGAATCTTCCTCACCATATTGTCTTCTGCTTTTCTACACATATGCCCAAACCACCGTAATCTGTTCTCTTTCATCTTTTATGCAATTGGAGCTACTTTGGCTTCTGCTCTTATGTCCTCATTTCTTCATCTTTCCCGCAGTGTGCATCCAATCACTTTTATCAGGCACTTCATTTCCATCACCTCTAGCTTCTTCAACTGTCATGCAATTACTGCACATGTTTCTGTACAATACAGTAGTTCTTCTCACACCATTGTCTTGTACACCTTACTTTTAAGCTTCTTTGGCATTCCTCTGTCATAGACTGCACTTGATACTCTATGCCATTTGGCTGCAGCCCCTCTGATTCTAGCTTTGACCTCTTCATTCAGACTACCCTTCTCCTCAACTACTCCCACTAGATACTTGAAGCTGTTTACCTCTTCCACTATCTTCCCTTCTATCTCTATTCTCAGCTACTTCTGATTTCCACAATTTGCTCCCATTACCACTGTCTTATCTGTGCTTAGTTTCATCCCATTTGCCTTTAGATTGCATTCCATTCTCTTATCCTTTGCTGAAGTTTTAGCTCAGAGTCTGTCTGTACTGTCACATTGTCTGCATACAGCAGCTTTGTTGATCCATCCCCTCCAACCTGTTTGCTAATGTAGTCCATCACCAGTATGAACAGCAGTGGGCTTGGGCTCAGTGCTGAAGCCTGATGTACACCCACACCCACTGGAAACCCCTCTGTGAGGCCGAATACTGTTCATACTTGAGTCATTGAGTCCTTGTACATAGCCTGCACTAATGCTCCCAATGTTCCTGGGACTTCAAAGCACCAGAGTACTTCCCAGATCAGCTTTCTTGGGACCTTGTCATATGCTTTCTCCAAGTCTAGGAATACCCAGTTGGACTGTCTCCTCATCTCTAGCTTCTTCTTAAGTATCTGTCTCAATGCAAACATTGGGTCAATTGTGTGGCATCCTGATATGAATCCAAACTGCTCCTCTCCATCTTACATTCTACTACTCTGTGTATCCATTTATCAATCACCCTCTCCAGAACTTTCATGCAATGTGATAGGAGTTTGATGCCTATTTACTGCCCTTAGTTGTGGATGTTCCCTTTGTTCTTGTACTCTGGCATGAGTATGCTTATTCTCCACTCATCTGGGATATGCCCTTCTCTCCACACTGCTATTAGTATCCTCAAGAGCCATTTCTTCCCTGTCTCACACAGCATCTTTATCATATCTGCTGTGACTACATCTGAGTCTGCTGCTTTCCCTGACTTTATCTTACTTCTTCTAGGGTGGGCTCCATTTCTTCTCTCATTGTAGGCTGTTTCTGGGGCAGTACAGCTTATGTGGGGTTTTCTTCATTCAGAAGCTGCTGGAAATACTCCTTCCATCTGCCTTTGATTTCCTCTGGACTGGTGAGCAGGTTGTGGCTGGCATCCCTTATGAAGGGTGTCTGACTATCTTCTTTATTTTCTGTCTTTGCCTTGAAACCTGATATAGTTTATTTGTGCCCCTTACTGTGTCACATTCCAGAAGTTGGTACAGTGCCTCCAATGCCCTATTATTTGCTATTGCAACTTCTTTTTTAACTTCTTTGTTAGCCAACCAGTAGTCCTTCCTAGCCTGGCCAGTCTTCTCTGTCTCCCACTTCTTCCTGCATTCCTTTTTTTGATGACTTCCTGGAATTCTGCATTCCACCAACATTTATGTACCTTATTTCCATAGCTGGCTCAAACACATATCTTTTCTGTAGTCCTAACACTTGCTGTTTTTAGGTGCTGCCATTCTTCTTCAACTCCACCTATTTCCTCTTCCTCTTGGGGTGTTAGAGCCCTGAGTAATTCCTTGACCTGTTGTACTTTCTCTCCAGTCAACCTCTAGGTCTTCAGCCTGATCTCTGTTGACCTTAGAGCCTTCTCTGACCACTACTTACAGCTGATTGTGGCAACTAGTGGTTTATTTATTTATTTAAGTTTAATGACTGAGGAAGTCATCAAAAGTTTTAGGGTTTTTATGTTTTTGATATTGTTTCCATTGTCCCTTTGGTGCAAGACTAGTTTAGTATCTTTTGATAACCATGGACAGGGATTGGTCATTTTGTTTGAGCCGGGGCTTGCTGATTGAGAAAGGTTAGGAATGAGTGGTTAAAGTAGGAAATGGCATAATCTAAAGGAAGGATTTTTAGAGGGGACCAGTCAGTATGCTTTAAGCATTCAGAGAAAGTTAGTGGATTGAAAGAGGAGAGGTTGCGGGTTTGGATGTAGTGGTGTTGTTTATGCAGTGGAGATGGGAGATAGTCGGCGAAGGCTGGTAGGTGATTGCTGAGAGGATCAGGTAATGTTCTGGCTTTGGTGATAAGGTTTGGGTGAGTTGTTAGGATCCAGTCAATGATGGTACCAGAGGTACCATCTTTATTTAGTCTTGTTGGAGATTATATTAGTTGGGAGAAGTTGTACAGGTTGATTGTGTGGGAAGGGGCTTCAAAGTTAATAGTATTCCAGCTGATGTTGGTATCACCGAATATATAGGTTTCATTTTTTATATTGGAGGAGAACCAGGACAAGATGTCTTCTAGAGTTTTGATATTATCACCAGAGGGAATATAGAGGGCAATGATACATATGGACTTGTGGTTGTTTATTTTTAGTAAACCTATTACAATTTCAGCGTTGTCAAAGGTTGGTATTTTATTGGAGTAGGGAGCTATGATTTGGGAGGTCGTGTATATTATTGCTACTCCACCTCCTTCTTTGTGGGCTCTGTCATTGCAAATGATTTGGAAACCTGATGGTAGAATTTCACTATCTTTTATATAGGTTTTGAGCCAGGTTTCAGAAACAGCAGTAATGTCATGGTGGTTATAGGAGAGCCAGGCATGCAGGTTAGGGGTTTTCTTTTTGAGGTTTTGTGCATTAAGTGTTGTAAGACAAATGGACTTTGAGTTTGTGGGTTGAGTGGAGTGTTTGTTGAAATTGATGTTAGAGATGGGTCCGGGGTTGGGGTGAATGTCACCGACTAGTGAGAGAGAGATGTGGAAGTGTAGAAGAATGAGGCAGTGTGTTGGGCAAGGGTAGCTAGGGTTGTGTGAGAGTAGTGATTTCTGGTACCACATTTAAGAGGGGAGTCCAGTGGGGTTGTGTTGGGAGCAGTTTTGGTTTGAAGAAATAGATTGGGTTAGAAGTTAAAAGTTCATGTGAGATGGATGAGTAGAATGGGAAGTGAGGTTAATGGTAAGATGTAGTGGAGTGTGTGTGAGAGTTATGACAAGGATTGGAAAAAGTATGAGATAGGTAAGAGAAAAGAGAGAGAGATTAGTAGGGCAAATGGGGGCTATAGGGAGAGATGTTATGTAGAGCATTGTAGGAGGGGTGGATGTTTGGGGAGATGTAGATCTACAGGTGGGTGGGGTTTGGCTTAAGTGTGTTGTGATTGGAGAGGTGTTGGGTGGGGAGGAGTCAGGGGATGTATAAAAGTACTGGTAGTGGGGGTGGATGAGATTTGGGGGCAGGGTAGGGGAGCAGAGTGAGCCAGAAGGGTGAATGAAGCAGGTTACACCTTCCGGGAGGAGAAGCAGTCGCCAAACAGAAAACAATCAGTGAGAAGGTTAGCAACTACAGAAATAGGGCAGCCTATCGTTTATGCTGTCGGCCATCTATTTCACTGTGGATGACTTTGCAATCATGGATTCTGCCCCAGTGCCTTTTCCTTACTAGGAGGAAGTCTACTTGGGTTGCATGTTCACTACTCTTGTATCTGATCCTGTGACTGTCTCTCTTTCTGAACCATGTGTTGGCTACTATCATGCCATTTGCCAGACAAATGTCACTTCAAAACTTTACTAAAGGCGCACCTAAAAACATTCTGGCTATGCCCTTGCAACTCCCACTCTTAATATCACCCACCCCATCCAACCACTGCCATTCTTTCCACTCCACTAACTACCTTGATTATAGCAAGCTCAGATGCTCATAAGCCTAGTACTTATTATACATCAGGAACTTCTTATTGTAACATTTGTTAATGTCTGTTATGTACTTCACAGATAAGGATTCTAGTTGCCTACTGATGTACTATGTTCTTCATCTGTAAATATGTTGTAAGTAATTGCTATGTTAAATTGTAAGAGAGTTTAAAACATGCCTAGATTAACCATACTCTTCCAGACATAGTTTCACTCTCTGAGACATGGCTAAAGCCCCACATCACTGACTCTGAGATCCTTCCCCCGGGCTTTCAAGCACTCAGATGTGACCGCCAAATCAAAAAAGGAGGAGGAGTAGCATTAATTTATTACAGCCTGCTTAACCTCACTCCTTACCAAAACCTCATTCCTCAATTTTGCAATGCTGAAATAGTCATAGGGATACTCAAATTGAATAACTATAAAAGTATTTGCATTATGAGCATCTACATCCCCCCTGGAAATAATATCCCTTCTCTTGAAAACATTCTACTATGGTCCTCAACTAATATTAAACTAGAGACATACATATTAGGAGATGTGAATATAGATTGGAACAAAATTAATAATAATAATCCCTCTTTATCTATTAATCTACTCAACTTCACTCAACTAATAAACGGTATTACCAGACCTAATAGAATCACCCCCCCCCCCCAGGGTCCACCTTGGACTGGATCTTAGCCTCCCACCCAAATAAGATATCTCACTCTGCTATCCTGCCAGACACCATGAGTGACCATATCCCAGCTTCCATTCTCAGAGCTCCCCACTCCTCCCCTCATCAACACCAATTTACCTATACTCATAATCTCAAAAACTTCAACCCTTCTATATTCTCAGAAACACTTAAACAAATCAACTGGAACAATCTAAAATCTCTTCCCCAAGATGAAGCCGTACATTCCTTTAATACAACCTTCCTAGACATTCTAAATGCCCAAGCACCTCCTAGAACTAAGCTTATAAAACCTTACTCTGCCCCATGGCTAACTAAAGATACTAAATCACTTATGCAACAAAGAGACAAGACTTGGAAACTTTACAATCAGAAAAAACTCCCTGACACCCTCCTCAAATACAAGCAACTCCGTAACCTAACCAAAAATCTTATTACAAAAGACAAAAAATCCTACTACATTAAACTACAGTCTACCCATTCAAAAAACCCAAAACAATTCTGGAACTCCATAAACTCTCTTCTGCACCCAGGTAAAAAAAAACAATCCCTTTCCTGATAATAATTTAACAGACATAGAAATTGCCACCCAATTCAACTCCTTCTTTACCAACTCCATAGCTGAACTCACTAAGACCTTCCCCAATAATATCTCCTCCCCTCCACTCAACCCTACATTCCCTTCCCCCACTCAATCTCCCTCTCCCACCCCTCCCCCTATTTTCCATCTAAAACCCATCTCTATCTCTCACATCAAAAAGCTTCTCACTAAACTCAAGCCTTGCTCCAATGCCCCTGACAATATCCCCTCACACTTTCTAAAGCTTGCTGCAAATGCCATTGCCATCCCCATTAGCATTCTCATTAACCGATCCATTCATGAATCTTATGTCCCCAAATTGTGGCGTGCTGCCTATATCCTACCTTTTCACAAAGGAGGCAAAAACAATAACATCTCTAATTTCCGTCCAATAGCCATTCTCTCCCCAATATCAAAAATTCTAGAAAAATGCATCCACCACCAACTTATGCTCTTCCTCATCAGTAACCACCTCCTTACCCCTACTCAACATGGCTACCGCCCCAGCCATAGTACAATGACCACTCTCCTCTTATTTTTAGACATGGTAAACCATGCTCAGGACTCAGGAGAAATTGTATCCACTGTCCTTCTAGATCTTTCCAAGGCTTTCGACACTGTCTCTCACTCCCACCTTCTAACTCACCTGTCTAACCTCAGTCTCGATCAGCATTTGCTTACCTGGTTTAAGAGTTATCTTTCTGACAGATCCCAGGCTGTGAAATGGAAAACTAGTACCTCAATCTTCCTTCCTACCGCAACCAGGGTTCCCCAGGGTTCAATAGTCGGTCCAATGCGCTTCAATATATTCATTAATGATTTCCATGCAGCCATTCCCAACACTAAAATAGTACAGTATGCAGATGACTCTACTTTAATCTGCTCTGCTCCTAATCTTCCTGCTCTCCAAGCAATTACCCAATCTGCCTTTACAGCCACTGAGAACTGGATGTTTCAAAACCACCTCTCCCTTAATGCTAATAAATCCAAAATCCTACTTTTCTTTCCCTCTAAAAACCTGCACCTTAACAAACAATCTTTTAATATTACCAGTAATTCCAACTCCATAATAGAAGTTGTCCCCTTCGCTAAACTTCTCGGTGTTACTATCAACGAACACCAAAAATTCAATACTCATGTCCAATTAAATGTAAAAAAAACATCAAAAACTTGGGTTACTATACAGAAACACTCACTTCCTTTCTCTCTCTACCAGGAAAACTCTTGCCACTACCTACTTACTATCATCACTATTATACGGTGCCCCTCTTCTAACCAACCTTGCATCTTCCATCTCCTCAAAACTCGAAATCTGCTACAACAAAATCTCCAAATTCGCTACTAAATCTAAACGCTACTCCCACCATTGCTCTTCCCCACAAATGCTAAAATGGTTAGAGCTTCCCAACTACCTCGACTACCTCCAACTCACTACAGCCCACAAATTAATCTTTAAACCTACTGCATGCCCTGCTCTAGCATACATCCTTCCTTCTTATACTCCCCAACAGACCCCTAAGATCTGCACAACAAAATCAACTTGCTATTCACAAACCAAAACGTCCTGCTGGCCAGTGTCTGCTATCCTATTCCCTAGCAAAAAAATGGAACTCTCTTCCCCCCTCACTAAGAATCGCCAATAACCTTTAACTCTTTAAATCCCAGCTCCATTCTCATATCTCCCAAAATTGGAAATGTAATTGCTCTCTGCCCCCCAATCCTATTAAACTCATTTCTGCTTGTTCTTCATTAAATACTTCTTCATCTTGCTATTCTGCCCAACAGCTTCCCCTTGATATTTCTTACATAGTGTAAATACTATACATACCCCTCTTTCTGTACTTCTCTCCCCCTATATACTTCTTCCATCTAAACCTATATTACATTTAACTAACTAATGACTCTAACATTCTACAAATTGTGTCCAACACTCTTCTACTAACTTTACCCTCCGTCCCCCTTGTATTACCCCCTATTGCTTTTTTCTCACATATGTTCTTCTTTCTAATAAACAATTGCCTCTTGCTTCACTACTCAACTGCCTCTCTCTCCTTCCTCCACTTTAGGTATTGATTCCTACTACTCTGCATACTTTACACTACCCATCTTCATTACCAAGCATGTTCTGTATGAACTTTCCTCAAGTCTTCTTTACTCCACTTATTGCACTACATCTTTTTGCTGCATCTCACTGTATCACCTTACAATTCTGTTTAAAATATTATATAATACTAGGATTAATTCATAACTGCATTTTATTGTACTTTTTATCATATTTTATTGTATTTTTATTGTATATTTGTAATTTTGGAGCTTTTCTCCCTGGGCCTCCACTGAAAATTGGCTCCTTGAGCCCAGTGGACCACCCCAGTTATCAAACTGGAAATAAATAAATATGTAATCCAATGTAACTACTGTCTGTTTATTTTAACTGTGGTGCTTTTCTCCCCGGGCCTCCTCTGAAAATGGACCTACGTCCAGTCGGACACTTCTGGTCAACAAATGTAAATAAATAAATAATAAATAAATAAATAAATAGAATGTCTAGAATGGCTTCTCCTTCTTTCTTCCTGTTGCCCCACCCATGTGGACCCAGGCAGTCTTCATATCCTGTTCTGTCTGTCACAATATATACATTCAAGTCACCCATTATCAACACCAATTCATGTTGTCCTTCTTTATCTAGTAGGTCCTGCAATTGCTGTCTGAATGCACTCATTTCCTCACTATCACAACCCTGCTGTGGGGCATAGGCTGAGATTATGAATACTGCCCTATCATTACACAGGAGTCTGACTGCCATGAGTCTGTCATTTATTCTGATGATATCCCTTACTGCCTTCTGAAGCCTCTCTCTCACCACAATTCCTACACCATTTCTAGCCAGCCCTACACTTGAGTAGTAGATGCTGGATCCCATGCCAAGTGGCTTTGCGACACTGCCCTTCCATCTCATCTTCTGGATACATAGGATGTCCAGCCTCCTCTGTATCATCATGTCATCCACTTCTAAGCTGCATCATGTCAGTGAACCCACATTAAGCATAGCAATTCTTAGTTCATGTTTGGCAGGTTGGTTGGTTTTACATCCAGCTTTTGCTCAACAGAGCTATCCCAGTTAACCAAGGCTGGGAAACTAGACACCAGTCAGCCAGTAGCTTATTGATCCAGGGCTGCTGGGGTTTATGGTGAGCACACACTAGCCAATAGGGGCACATATACCCCTCTCACCATTAGCGTGAGTCCCTGGTGTGGGTCAGAGTAGGCCGAGTCCTCAACACACTTATCACTGGTAACTACCCATGCCCATTTTTGGTGACATTTGTCAACATGACCGAATCACCTAGAGCCATTTTAGATCAATAATCTATCATAAACCTACCTTTAGGAACTCATATCTTTCATTTGGTAGTGCCCACCCTTTCTTACAAAAAATGAGTTTAGTCAAGGACCAGGGCATATGGGTGGCCATGATGAGCTCTGAGAAAGATGATCTGACACCCAGGTTAGAAAAGGTCACACTCATGTTCCTTGACAGATAATACCCACAATGGTTATTACAGTACATCCTAGGGAATGTCCTAAGCAAATGGGGTAGGGAGTATTTTCCCTTCCTAGGTATGGGGACTGAAGGTGAGAGCCCATTCAACAAAGCAAAAAGCAGTAACCATGACTTTTAAAGAGCTGTGGTGGTTGAATTTAAATATGCATCCAACAGAGTCAAGGAGATTATTTGCAAAAATTGGGAAATACTTAAATAGTCCACTGAGTTTGGGAGAATTGTAGGACCAAGCCTAAAATTTATTTTTAAAAAAGGTCAGAATTTGAAAAGCCTCTATGAAAGGACTTTACACCCCAACCCTTTGGTTGGACATGCAACCAAAAATGTGGGGCATGTAATCAATGTACATACATCTTAGAGGCTGAGTACCTAACCCTTGACAATGCCTTGTAAACTAAGGTGCACCTCAAAACAGGAAATTGTGGGAGTAACAGACTAGTTCACTTAGCTGCATTCCCAAAAAGCAACATATTCTATGTAGGAAAATCTTCTGTAGATAGTTAAGTAGCAGTTCTAATCTCCATCTGGTCAACTGATGTGAATGTTATGTTCATGTTCAAGAAACCATTTTAGAACAGCATGTGAGGCACTCCAACTACCATCTTCTTCTCAAAAGACATTGCATATTTCATCAGCTATAAAGTGTCTGACACTGTGAAAAGCAGATTTGTGTTGTGGCCCTTGCATTAAATAGTGTGATATGCAGATAGCTAGGTAGAGGCTCTAGTCTCACTGCAGTCAACTAGTTTCGGTGTGCATTCAATCTCAGAACATCTTC
Source organism: Protopterus annectens (assembly GCF_019279795.1). Taxonomy (NCBI): domain Eukaryota; kingdom Metazoa; phylum Chordata; order Ceratodontiformes; family Protopteridae; genus Protopterus; species Protopterus annectens. Next base: position 1,961,385,682 of record NC_056733.1, read on the forward strand.
TTGTAACAAACACTGGTGATATCATCCTGTATAGCATGCATTCTAACAGTATTCAAGCAAATTTGTGCTGTGGCAGTAACAGTACGTTCTGTTTTTTAAAGAATTTTTACATAGATGCATTAGAGTTCTAATCTGACATTAGGCAGCTTGGGTGTGTATACATCCCAATATTACATATGAGACAATTTTACACAGAGATGTGACTCCACATCCATGTCATGCACTTCTTCCAACATGTTCTTCTCAGCATACAATGATGCTATCATACTCCAAAAAGTGCATTGTGACAGTGTTAAAGTCAGACATGTGTGGTGGTGCAAGTGTTACACTGCATGGCATTCATCTTCTATACCTACACAGGTGTGAAGTTTAAATCAGGCCCAGTCTAGTTGTGTGTGTGTGTGTGTGTGTGTGTGTGTGTGTGTGTGTGTGTGTGTGTGTGTGTGTGTGTGTGTGTGTGTGTGTGTGTGTGTGTGTGTGTGTGTGCTTCATGGTACATTATTGTCATTGTATGATATTTTAAATCACTTGTCATTTAACTACCACTTAGAAGAATGTTTAAGGTAGCCTCATGCATCAACCATCCCCCTGGTCACATGACATCCTTCCTGAAGAGGAGTGGAGGATGTTCTCATGTCAAATATACATACACCCCATGCAGCAGAGCCCCAGCATGACCTTTTGCAAGCCATCTCCAGACCACTGAATGCCAGCTTGCTAATTCTGTCATGGTGTGGTGCATATATCCCATATTGATAGTGGCAGTATGTAATGCAATCCAACAAATACACATGTACACATATAGTCTTACTATCTTCCATTACACAGATATAGGGGGTTTGTTTTATATGGTATAATAATGTCTAGGATTTTAAATGATGTTGGCTGTTAGCTTAATAATGTCATATGACAGTATGAACACTAAACATGTCAATGATGGTGTCATTGACATGCGCTATATTGAGCTGTGGATGTACAGTATGCCTACAAGAGGGTATTACAGTCTGTGACGTGAGCTAATGTATTGATTGCTGCTGCTTCCATTTCATTTCATGCTCCTTCTATAACAGCAGTAGTAATATGAATCATGGGAATTGTTGACATGGTATGATACACTTTTATGTCTATTGCTGGCTTATTAAAACATGTGTTGTACTGGAGCAGATCAACATTCTACACAATTCTCATTCAACCATCACAGTGATGCAGTATGGCACAGGTGTACATGTATCTTCCTACCATCATTAAATTCTCTGTGACATACATCAGTATAAATTCATACTGATTACATGGGCACTTAAGTCTTATTTCATCCACTTGTAATGCTGTGATATACTCAAAATATCATATGTTTTGACTCAGCTGCAACCCTGTGCAATTCATTTAGTGTGGAATTATGTTGCAATTCCCAAGGATTATAGAGATAGTCAGCAACACCATTGTGTGACTATCAGCATTTGTATCAGGAAGTGTTCTGCATGATCCACAAAAAACTGATTTGTAATGTATCCTTATATGGCATCAGGCTGCTCAAACACATCTTTTCCACGAAACACATATATGCATATCTTGGGCAATTGATGTACTTACATGACATTGGTACAGTTGTATGACTGTGTGAACAGTACCAGTGTTTGACATGTGATGCATGATCAAGGTTGTATTTGGAGGTATTTTCCCAAATCATTTATTTCAATAACTGTGAAATGTTAAGGGGGAACAGACAACAAAGCACAGAACTGTTTCTGGATGCCACCAGCATACTCAACTGGAAAAAATAGACAATCTGCTAGCTGACAGTTTGTCTCAAACTTTACCCCATGTTGCCACTGGCCATCAGCCAAAGTATACATGGAGAGATTACTCCATTTATCTTCTTAGGAGAACATCTCATCAGCTAATAACACAGAATTGATTGGCCCTGACAACATCCCAAGTTGCCTATAGCATGACTTAAAACCTGATCTAGCAGACAAATTTAGATCCCTACTTCAACACTGCCTCCAGACAACGTATGCTCTCATAGAACAGTGTGCAGCAACAATCAACCATCTCATCAGGGAGAATCATCACCTGATGCATGGAGTTATAGACCAATAGTCCTGACTCTACTCAGCTGTGAGACAAACCAACGAGTCATTATGGACCTTATCAAAAAGGACACGGGTAATCTCACAGCTGTGTTCCAAACCCATGTTTGATTTGTTAAGCCTACATTATGCCTGTTACATCTATCTGATGCCTTCAAGAAGGCCACCAATGGCATGCAGGAGGAAAATGCTATCATCCTGCATAACTTGACCTGGCCAAGGCATTTGACACAAATCCACACTCTGGTGTTACTGAAAAACTGTTTCAAGTGGGCATAAACACCTAAGTGGATAGAAAAATGGATCACATACATGACACATAATGTCAAAGTGTGCAAAATCACCTCTATCTAGAGTCCAGTGACCAGGTTCATATCTCAGGATTCTGTACTAGGCCCTTTGCTGTTCATTATTTAAGTCTCAGAAGTCAAGACTAACATGCACATCCTTTGTCAAACCATCTTTGTGAAGGACTGCAAATTGTGGACAATCACTGAATCCAAGATTTGTTTTGGTATACTGCAGACAGTATTAACATGCACAAAAGATTGCTGCCAGAGCCATGGAGACACAATAGATGAATAAATCATGGAGGGAATAGTTCCTTTATGAAATCAAATACACAAGATAATTACAGTATACATAGCACATTTCAATGAGCAGACCGAGTGGTATGTGACCTGTGTACTCAGGTAGATGATATGCAGAACATCCACCAACATGTTCCCACAGTGGTGACTAATCCCTTGTATGTAGCACATCTCCTGTGTATGTGCAGGACATCCACATCAAAGGGCATTATAGTCCAATTGTTCTCAGCCCTCAACACAACAATAATTGATTACAGTGCAACCTTCTTCATGTACCTCCCAACATATCTTCCATGAATGATTTATTCAAGTTCATCACTTTTGCCACAATGAGCTCTTACACATCTTATTGGCATTAATATTCTTTTTGCTGCATAACCATTAACAGTTGACAGTGCAGAACTCCCTTTAAGGTGTTATACAAGATGCATGTGTGATATGTGTTCCTGTGATGCACCCAGTAAATACATAGCTCACTGACAACATTGATAGCAAAGGTTAAATTCATGCAAGTGTGGTCAACTAGCAAGGATTGCTTGTAATTTAAACTGCAGGTATAATGTTGTGCCTCTTAACACCTCTGAAATATGTTTATTTTTGATGAAGGGGTGCAGGTTTCCCATTTTAGATTACTGACAGATATTGACAGTTGTGCAAGCGTGTGCTTGCAGAACATGTATAATAACTCACAATCTCATAATTTATGTCAATGACAGAGATTAGTGGTGGTAGTATTCTTATATTGTCCATGACTGAGCATGCTTCTGTCTACTGTTGTCCATTAGTCTGTTGATATGTGTCCTGCTTGGTTGAGACCTAAGGTGACATTACATTTATAACAAAAATAATTGCCCACAAAAAGGCCAAAAACTAAGAAATAAAAAAGAGTCACATACAATGGTAATCCCGCAATCCAACTTTATTCAAAATAAGAAATGACCAAGCACTTTTGCCATAACATTTAACATGGTTTCATCAGTCATTAAAAACTAACCAACTGGCTCATTATATAACATGGTAATTAATCAATCAACCAGTCACATCAAACAACACCCAGTCGTTAAAAGCATAACATTAAACTTGTGAAGCACTCCATAAACATTAATGAAACAATAATGAATAAAAATATGAATCAATAAAACATATATATATATATATATATATATATATATATATATATATATATATATATATAAAGACAGTATATGTCCATCTAATTTGACTACAGACTTCAACATATTACAGTTAAAAATGAATATGATTTAATTGGAGAATATGATATTTTTTTATATTAAGCAAATAAAATAATGTGTGCTTTGCAGTTTAAATAATGATATTAATAATTAATAATAATAAATAGTTATACCACCATTGCTCTTTGGTTAAGGATAGGGGCTATAGATATACTGATTTGTGAATTTTATTGGACTTAGATTCCCCCTCTAGGATGTTCTTTATATTCCTGCCTCTGCTGTATATCAAACCTAATTTCTCCTTCATTTCATCATAAAAATGCAAACCACATAGTTTACTAACACAAGCCTCTAAAGATGGCATTTCTTGATTGTATTGTAAAACTAATGCATGATTGTCCATCTTGCCTCGGGTGCTCATATAGTTAGTACTAGGGGATTTTAGAATTGGAATAAATGTTGTTCCTTTTTTTGATATAATTTCCTTTTTGACCTTAAGAAGTTACATCATGGGATATCCCCTACTCCTAAACATTCCAATTAAAGTGTATATCTCCTTACAAATAATTCATCACTAATGAGACAAGATAGTCTAACCATCTGCCCCTTGATAATACTTTTCCTTTGATGTATCCGGAGGCAATTATTATAATGTAATAGCATATTGGAATATGTTTTCTTCCTGTGGATACTTATCAATGTCCCACTACTTTCATCCTTAGTTAAGTGGATGTCTGAAAAAATCTCCCTGTTGTGCTAATTGCATGTGAATTTAAGAAAGATGGTTGTACCACTGAAGTACTCAATAAAACTTGTGACTTAATTTTCCTCCCCTCGCCATAAAATCAAGATGTTGTCCAAAAGTCTGACATACAATAACATTTTGGCCTTAAAGGCCGAGGAAAACACATGGCATTTCTCCCATTCTAGGAGCACCAAATTCAGAAATTCTGGGGCACATTTGGCCCCCATGGCTACCCCAGCCACTTGGTAAAACAAATTCACCTTCAAACATCATAAAGTTATTGGTCAATACCCCCTCCATAAATTCAACCAACAAATCTGTCTTAGTGTGACCAATCAACTTGCAACCCATCAAACTTTCATGGAAGGTCCAACCCCTAATATGTGGTATCACAGAGAATAAATTAACCACATCCACAGTGAGGAAAGAATATTATTTTTTTCCAATACTAGCTTGTCTTAATAATTCAAGGCAGTGCCACAAATCCCTCAAAATATGTGTGGCTTTTCCCACTGCTATACTGGCCCATCTATCAATATAGGCAGCTATGGGTTCAGTCTTTGACCCTCTAGCTGCCACAATAGGTCTAAAATGGGAGGTTAAATAAATGCTTATGGGTCTTGGGTATCCCAAATATAATTGGGATAATGGGTGTCTCAGCTGTTAAAAAATTGTGTTCATTCACATCAATGCAATTCTTAATCAAGGCGTCTAACAAGAAGCTATCTATCATGGCTAAGCTCTGTTTACCTCATTTCTTGAGACCCTACAATAAGATGAAGAGTCATTTATAATGTCATACATTTTTGAAATGTAATCTATTTGCGCCATTATGACAATTCCCCCTCCCCTATCTGGTTTCATAACATTACATATATATTCAAGCAACTCATTTTGCACATCTTCACAGAATGCACCTCCCCTCATCATTTTTTTTATATATATATATATATATATATATATATATATATATTTTATGGATCTACCTGACTACATTGACAGTTCACAACACCGACAACAACTTCACCGACACCACATAATCAACAGTTCACAAACACGACACCTCATACACTCGACACATCATAACAACAAACAAAACAAATCCCCTGTCCAAAACCCACACACACAACACAAGCACACCAAAATCCTTACAAACCAACACTAACCCTTACATACACAACTATCTACAACCCTAACCGAAACCCTAACCCTAAGGTCCGTCACTATCGCACACTCACCTAACCCGCGCCCTAACCCTAACTCACTTATCCCACCCTATCCCTACACACCGTCAACATCGCACACTTACCTTACTCGCACCCTTACCTAACCCGCGCCCTAACCCTAACTCACTTATCCCACCCCTATCCCTACACACCGTCAACATCGCACACTTACCTTACTCGCACCCTTACCTAACCCGCGCCCTAACCCTAACTCACTTATCCCACCCTTATCCCTACACACCGTCAACATCGCACACTTACCTTACTCGCACCCTAACGGCCGTCACTACCGCATACTTACACATCCTTTCCCCATCTCAGTGTTCTCGGCGTCGGTGTCTTCCTCCATCGGTCTTCTGACTTGTCGATCTTCTGACTCGCTGTCGGCGTTGTGAACTGTCGATGTAGTCAGGTAGATCCATATTTTATATATATATATATATATATATATATATATATATATATATATATATATATATATATACCATCTTTGCTAAGTGTACTCTGTAGTAATAATGAAATGAAATGTTAGGGTGCTTATGTCACAATCAGTCATCTCCACTGATATTTGACCTTTTGTGAGAGTCACAGAATATACAATAACTGCATGATGATATGACTATACCCACACAGAAGGTGTGAATAGCAGGGCATACTGTATCATGCACATATGTGAGTACTGTTCATGCTGAAACTGTCTTGTCTTTGTGGTGTACATACATTGACATGCCCTTATCTGCTGTACATTGCCATGGGGTGATTTTAATTACCCCACTATTAAATGGGAATCTATACAACACCAAAAGTACAGGCACAGAGGTTCCTGGAATTTATAAATACAAACTCCCTGGACCAGATTGTGAATACACCAACCAGGAATGCAACCAAACTGTATCTGGTCCTCACTAATATGGGACAGTGCTGCACACCATTTAGTGTAACATCTTCTCTGGCAAGCTCAGACCACAAAATAGTTTCCTTTGAAGTCAAAATAAAACCTAGACCGCCAGCTAGCCCTAGAATATTCAGGAGCTATTGTAACGTTAACATCCTGCTATTAAGTGATAACCTGGTAAAATCTGAAACCCCCATAAACACTGAGAACACTGCTGCCTATGCATAACTGTTCACAGAAACCTTATGCAAGCATGTTAATAGCTGTATAGTGGCGGCTTTACCCACCAGGAAGAAGTACTGAACTAATTCAGAAAACAAGCCACCCCGGCAAAATCACAAATTCAGTAGGCTGTACAACAGAAGGAAGAAAATCATGGGAAAAATTAGGAGGTGCAGCTCCCAGCAGGATAAAATGCACACTCATCAAACTAAACAAATAACTTAGAGGACAAAATAAAGTCTACCAATGCCAAATTTGAGGCAAATTTGGCCTCCTAGACAAAGGAAAACCACAAGGCATTCTTTAGGTATACCTGAATCCTCGAAGGCAATACACATGTGTGCAGTGCTCATTGTAAATGGAGCCACCTACAGTATACTGAGCCACAAGATACGGCAAATCTACTGGCCAAAAAATTCAGCTCCAAATTTGCCCCTCTCTCCCTATCAACCGTCCCTCAGGAAATACCATCAAATATAACTCCCCCTGCTATCACTAGGAAACAGGTCCTTAATGCTCTATCTAATGCAAAGAACACTGCATTGATGGCCGCAGACAATATCCCAGGATGCCTTCTAAATAGTATGAGACATAACACATCATCAGGCACTATGGAATTGCTATATAATTATAGTAATCAAATGAGCTTTGTGCCTTATGAATGGAGAACAGAAACACTCATCCATCTGCGTAAAGGTGGGCCATCTAGATACCCATATGTCTCACTAGTCTTATATGCAAAGCCTTGGAAAGAATTATCATGGAAATGTCCAATAGTGATGTAGTAAACCTCCAGACACTGGACCCAACCAAGTGTGGTTTCATCAAGTTCATGTCAAGCCTACTCAACCTGATGGAATTATTTGAGAAGGTCACCAAAGCAATGGATGAGATACCCCACTCAGACATTGTTGACAAACTCAAGAGGTAAGGTACAAACCCATACATCACCCAGTGGATAGCCAACTGGGTCACAGGCAGGACCCATGAAGTTAAAACTGGGTAGTCCACCTCTAAAAAGAGAGCGGTCACAAGTGGAGTTCCTCAGATATCAGACCTTAGAAAATTTCCATTTTGGCATTTACTTCTCTGAAGTTAAGGCCAATGTCATTGGTCTCTGGCTGACAAGATTTGCAGATGATTGCAAATTAGGAGATGTCATTGAATCGCAGACTGACACAAATGTTCTCCAGGAAGGGCTGACAGAGAAAACAACTGATGTCAGAGCCATGGACTAAAACTCAATGCCAATAAATGCATAATATTATCCTTTGGGAAGACATCCACCCCTTACAGCTGGCCCAGTCATCAGGAACATGGGGCACACATATACAGTAATCTAGCCTTTGACCCTCATGTGTCCACAGTAGTGAGGAAATCATTCTATGTTGCGCAACTTATAAAAAAAAGTACGGCATCTAGGTCCAAGGAAGTCATTGTTCTACTATTTGGTATTCATCAGACCTACCACTGAGTGCAATGGCCCCTTTGTTGTGTACCTAACCTGGCATATCCAACAAGTGGAATGCCCCCAGAGGTTGCTCACTAAAAGCATACAGGGTGTAAGTAAAATGTCCTATACAGACAGCCTCAAGGCCTTTCCCTGTATTTTTCTCCTACAAGGGAGATCTATGCCTGGCATACAGGGCATTGTCAGACCCCAGTTTGATGGACCTCCAGCATATCAACAAAACAAACAGCACCAGAATTACTCATTCTAAAGACTTAAACCTTGCCTGTGACATAAATACAACCTTCTGGAGAGACAGGTATGCATCCCAAAGACTTCCCCATCTCTGAACTGGCTCCCCATACACGTGAAGCAGATTTCCTCCCTTACCCAATTCAAGTGTAACTTGGACAATTGGATGGAGAAATTCATCCCTGGCTTGGCACCTATATCTCTAATGGATGCAGGCACCCTGTAAACGGTTCATCTCTCAGGCCCTGCTTGTAAATGTTTCATCTCCCAAGCCCTTGCTTACACTTATCAAGAGTACCAGAACATGTCAGAGATTTGCGATGCATGGCATGGCTTAAAAAGGACCTTGTGGTCTTTAGCCTAGTAAACACCTATAAACTATGGACCTATGTTTCACTTTCCTCCTCCCTTGTCTTCATTTCTACCACTCATGTGCAGGATGCTTTTCAATACACACACTTCCCTATAATAATTATTTATAATGTCGTCTATGTACCCTTGAAGATCACCACCAAGAGTTTACTTCAGTATGCATAAAACAGATTTGCACAGTACTCTGCATGGAATACACTTTCCTATAATGTGTTAGAACTTTATGCATTGCCTTATATTATACCCTAGTAGACACTCTGGCTGTCTGAGTAACATGCAGAACTAGTTTGCCCACAGGTAAACTTGTCTGCATGTCTGCAGGTGTTCATGCTACATTTGCTGGCCATGACTCCGAGCTTGTATTCATGTAAGCATCTTGCATTTGCAATTAGCACTGCTCATCGCTCTAACATGTAAACTCGTACTAAGCCTACAGAGACTTAACTGAATGCCCAGGAATTTCTATATTTGTAGCTTATACAGAAAGAGGATATTTGTATTTTAGTGTCTGGATCATTAAAATCTGGGGCTTTAGTCATGAACTAGAAAGGAAGTTTGTTTTAACAGGATTGTTTAATTAACTTATTAACTATGTCATTGATAATTTTGTATTATTTAAGTATGTGATGTTTTTACCGACTTGAACACCTGATGGCAACAGAAGTGTATTGAAATAAAGGAGTTTAATCATTATTTATTTATTTATTTATTGTTTATTTGCTTGTTTTTCATTTTGCTTATTGCAACTAAGTCCAGTTCTGAATCTAAGTTCCATAAATATATCCAGAATTTGCTGAAAATTTGCTAACGCATTTTCCTATCACAATACAATCATCTGCAAACATATGGAAAAAAACTTGTTTCCCTTCCTCATAAGAGGGGTGCTACACTCTTGAGTGTGCCATCCTTTGGATGAGATGCTAAACTGAGACCTCATTTGCTTGAGTTGGTGGTAGCTCAGCTGGATGTAAGATCCCCTGGCAACTATCAAAATGATATAGAAAGTTCTCTGAAGCCCTGGTCAAATTCCTTCTTGTACAAGTACCACCTCGAGTTTCCCAGCAAAGAGGCTTTTACCCTAGTGGGCTAACCTGGCCAACAAAGGATAAAATAAAGGAAAACATATCTTCCAGACTTTTTTTTTCTTAGTAAGTTCAGCACTTTGTAGGGATTTGACTCTGTTATTATTATTATTAGTATTATTATTATTATTAATGAACAATAATCCAGACTGTCTTTGTGTTGTTGTACATGTAAGAAATTAGTACCACTGATCTATTACCTGCATTTTGTAATACCTTTATATAGTCAACCTGGCCTGCAATTACATTTATTTCTAGTAGTTTATCAAACCTATTGATGCCCCTTTGCCAAGATTTTAGCATGTGTGCTTATCAGAGAAACAATGCAGATCTTATCCACATTTATTACGTCTCAATTACCCTTTGTTATAATTACTGGTTTATTTATAGAGGTATGGTACCAATCTGTAGAGTAGTTCTGTGTAATCAGATTAATCTTTTAACTACACGTTTCCCTCCATACCTATAGAACTGAGCTCAATGGCAGCTTTTTGGTGGTGTGGGTGGGTGCTATGTTGTTTTGTCTGTCTCTTTTTCTATTACATTCCCCCCAGTGGGGCCCTGTCACCTGCATGCAGTGCTTTATCTGGTATGTTAACTCATTAACCTATACCATCTACAGTGCAAGTGAGCTCTGAATACAATTCTTTGAATCACTTTTTAAAATTCTTCTCTGATTTCTGCATCATTTGTAATTGTTTCTTTGTTAAATTTAATTTATTTCAGAATGTGTGTTTTCTTTCCCTGCTTAAATATCCAAGCTATAACTTTGGGGGGATTTTCTCATCAATTAACTACCAGAAAAGATGTGCTATTCCTTTATACCTATTTCATTCCCTGAATCATTGAGTATCATTCCTGTTTTCCGTATCAGATGGTTTATAAACATTTCCCCTGTAACCAGTGGGTATTCCCTGTCATTAGTAAATGTTCTTTTTGTGCTGTTGCTATGATCTCTGTTGCCTTGGCCTCCCTTTTTAATACTAACCCATCTTTCTCTAGCTGTTCCTTAACTGTTAGGATTCTGCTTCTACTGTGTTGTGCCTCCTTTAGCTCCATTCATTTTCACTATGTGGTTTCTTTACTTTCCTCAACTTACATTTTTCTGCCATTATCTCTGCAAGCAATGCTGCCTTTATTCTGTCCCAACAGAATACATACTTTTCTTACTTCATTTGATTACTCCTGCCCTTGACTTCCTTTATAATTTGTTTCTGTCTGGTGTTTATCACAGTGCTCCACCACCAAGAGTACCCATCATCATTGTTTCTCCTTAAGCTGGTGTGACGTGTTTAAAGTCATGAAGTGGTTCCTGCATGGTCTGATATCCACCCCTCTTGAATATAAATCTAGTAGCTACACTGAAGTTACTTCATTAAGATATAGCTTATCTTACTGATCATACATTACAGTTCCTTGAAAATGTGGCCTGTATTTATTACTTGGGGTTGCGTCTACCCATTCTGCTAATGACAGTTTTCTAATAACCTCTTTGCTTTATTGTGATACTCCTTCTTTTCAAACAATTTATCTCTTTTGGGATCTACTTTAAGATTAAAGTGTCTTGTACTGGGTGGTAAATGATATATTTCAGTTTGCTTATCCCACATTAAAGAAGTGAGAAAAGGAAGGTGGGTCATCTTTATTTGATGATTCAAAATTATTACTTTGGTGCAACGTCTGATATAAATAAAAACAACAAAACAAAAATACTGAAATCCACTGGAACCATGTAGCACTTTATACTTCTATCTATTAATTTTAAGAACATTGAGAGCCTGTGCTAATAATTGCATTTTTAGTCTAATGTCATACCTGCTGTAGGTGCAGAGGTGCTGGGGCAATCTGTAAAATGTCAGACTTGAACTGAAAGACTATACATTCTATGTAACTCTATAAAACCACTGTTCATCATTTCACAAAGAAAAAAAAGTAAGATTTGTTTAAAAAAAGAAGAATGTCATATTATGCAAGTAATTCTGACTAGTAAAAAGTCTGCACAACTATCTGATACCTATTGAATTCATAACTAGTATGACATCTAGTAAGCAGCTAGAAAGTCAAAAAAGGATATTCAATAATTTACTATTTTTTAATACCTTACTATTGTAAAATAGTATTATAGAAATAAGATCAACATTTACTGCATAACACGTCTTACTTATGTTATTTTTTAGCTCATATGATCATCTGCGTAGGAAAAGATGCATATTCAGCTGCAACTGTTGCTATAGGTATTATTAACTCCTGTAAAATTACATATTTGTGCTAAACCAGTTTGTTTAAGTTGAAGCTCTAGTTATACATTGCCAGTTCCTTGGCACATGAGGTCTATTTATATAATTTCCTCAATGTACTTTTTATATGCTCTCTGCCTTGGGGTCTGTCACTTGTTACATGTAGCCCAATTATTTTTTCAGTGCATTCTGGGCCTCGAA